>NW_026879845.1:0-283692 GCF_032173495.1 Musca vetustissima
AGCCCAAAAAGTTTGTAACGCCGCGAAATATTGGTCCTAGACCCAGATCGTCATATCTCGACTAGCTGAGTCTATCTAGACATGTGTGTCCTGCCGCCCATTATAATTTGTAAATTATAGAGGCCGCAATTATGGCCCAAACATTGCGAATTTTTACATGGAGAAGGGGATCGGATGGCTTTGGAATTTTCCATGAGGATCCAGGTATGGTCAAGGATAACAAGACCTAATTTTTTTCGAGTCGATCTGTATGCCACAGTTGAAAGTCGAACATCACAACACAACCCACGGTGAAGGGAATCTGGAATCGTGGATGTTGTGTAGGGTATTATATGGTCGGCCCCGTCCGACTATACTGCTCCGCTCACTGGTTTTTATTTATTTTTCTTCTCCTTTTTCAGGATAATGTGCCGACCGATAATTTTTCATGGTAAGTAAAATGTAATTTTCTTCAACTTTTGCTCTTTTCTTGCCCTCAGCTGTCTGCTGCCGCATAACTTATGTCTCCACAAAAAATGTTTATGGCCATTGTGGGGTTATTATTTTCATGTCTTCAAAAGCTACAGACACAAAGTCTTAAATCCAAACATGACAAAGACCACAATACGTATTTCAGTCAAAAGAGACGAAAAACAGAAATGAAGAAAAAAAGAAAAATGCAACAAAAAACAACAAAGCGGAAATATTAAGGCAGCCAGTCTGACCAGGCCAAAAGGCGGCAACATGAACGACATGACGTCGCAACTGAATGCGGCATAAATGGTTGCATTCAGCTGCAGCTGAATGGCTGTAAAAAAACAGAGCACAAAAAGGAAGCCTAACAGAAGAGACGAAAACAAAAAAATTGTATAAATATGCAACCGAGAGGCATATACATATATAATGTTTTGGTGTCGACGGTGGTACCACCGCCAGCATAATTTACTTGATTTTATTTATTTTTTTTTTTGTAAAAAAATTGCAGCAAAAAACCGAAGACATAAAAACAAGTTTGTTTACTTTTTTTGTAAAAATGTTGTGTGTGTGTGTGTGGTTGTTTGTTTATGAAGGTGTATCACACGCTCTGACGAAAGACCTGCAAATTTTTTCATCGAAGATGGCGATGATGATGATGACTGTGACTACGTCCTTCTCATCGCCATCGTCGTCGATTATCATTGGCTCATAGTCTCACCGAGTTTTGGTCAGGGGCAAATGGACGGCATCCCCCAACACCATCAGCTTTAAGGCAATGATTAACCAAACTTGTTGTTGGCGTCACATTGCTCGTCATTGGCTGCATTGTTTTTTATACCGTTCACAGGGTGGTACAGGGTATTATGCCTTTGTGCAAATGTTTGTAACAGGCAAAAGGAAACGAGATAGACACATGGTTCCTTTTGAGAATGTGCATAAAATCACTTTCTGAATCGATTTATGCATGTCCGTCCGTCTGTCCGACCGTCCATGTATTTTTATTAACTAAGTACATGTCACATTTGTGATCCGATTTTGATGGAATTTGGCACAGTTCACTTATTTGGCCCAAGGACGAACCCTATTGAAATTGGGAAAAATCGGTTCAGATTTAGATATAGCTCCCATATATATTTTCGTCCGATTTCATGTAAATGGTGCTCCAAAGTCCCTATATATATTCTTCGATTTGCACGAAATTTGGCACAGCGTAATGAATTAGGTATAGAATGATGTGTGTTAAGTTTGCTGAAAATCGGTTTAGATTTAGATATAGCTCCCAAATATATTTTCGTCCGATTTTGGGCAAATAGTGCACCAAAGTCCCTATATATCCTTCGAGTTTCACGAAATTTGGCATAGCATTCTGAATTAAGCCTAGAACGGCGTGTGTTAAATTTCCTGAAAATCGGTTCAGATTTAGATATAGCTCCCATATATAGTTTCGTCCGATTTTATGTAAATGGTGCTCCAAAGTC
The DNA here is from genome assembly GCF_032173495.1 of Musca vetustissima. NCBI lineage: Eukaryota > Metazoa > Arthropoda > Insecta > Diptera > Muscidae > Musca > Musca vetustissima. The sequence continues at coordinate 1,935 of NW_026879845.1, forward strand.
CCTATATATCCTTCGATTTGCACGAAATTTGGCATAGCATTCTGAATTAAGTATAAAACGATGTGTGTTAAATTTCCCGAAAATCGGTTCAGTTTCAGATATAGGTCCCATATGTATTTTCGTCCGATTTTAGGTAAATAGTGTCCCAAAGTCCCGATATATCATTCGATTTTGGCATAGCGTACTGAATTAAGTCTAGAAAGATGTGTGTTAAATTTCGTGAAAATCGGTTCAGATATTTTCGTCCGATTTTGGGTAAATAGTGTACCAAAGTCCCTATATATCCTTTGAATTCCACGAAATTTGACATAGGGTTCTGAATTATATCTAGAATGAAGTGTTCTAAGTTTCATGAAAATCGGTTCAGATTTAGATATAGTTCCCATATATATTTTCGTCCGATTTTAGGTAAATAGTGGCCCAAAGTTCCGATATATCCTTCGATTTGCACAAAATTTGGATTTATAAGTAAATGAAGAACTCAAAATGAGGCCGAATGCACAAAACATACTGAAATTAGTGTAACCTAACATGTGTCAAGTTTCGATGAAATCGGTTTAGATTTCGATATTTTGCATTAAATTTATTTACATAATTTTATCCCACGGTAAGAAGCAACTCTAGCAACCTGACCAAAATTTAGTATAGATTGCAGAATGACATGTTTAATTTCATGTTAATGGTCCTTCAAAAATGCGACGTCTGTTTGTATCCCATCTTTTGAATATACCCAAAGTGGTGAAGGGTATCATATAGTCGGTCCCGTCCGACTTTACTACTTTCCTTACTGGTTTTCTTCATTTTTTTGTTATTCGATTCATAGCAATGAACTGAGGATTGACTGGTTGTGGTGGATAAAATTATTAGAAAATCCAAAAAAATATTTTTGGATAAAATTATTAGAAAATCCAAAAAAATATTTTTAAAAAAACTCTCCACTTTGTTCGAACTTTAAACATTTTTTTTAAATTCTCATATCCTCATTTTCTGAAAACAGCTGTGAAAATATTCCCCAGCCTAAAAGTAGGCACCATTTTTAGCCTTTAATAAATTTTCTTAATACTTCATATTTATTTTTATTTTCTTCTCTATCCCCACATTAATTGATTATTACGTTTAGCCTGTCTGTCCGTCTCTCTGCTGTAATAATAATAACGCAACAAATAAGAAAAACACACCAAAAACCAGTTCACTTTTTAATTCAGCTCCACAAGTTTCTTCTCCCCCACACATCTCCTCACCACATTTATACCCACGAAGTATTTTCGTTTAAAACATAATTTAGCCAAACAACCATAAAAACGGCAAAGAAATCCAACACACAGCCATCCATACATACATATTTATCAAAGAAACATGTGCTCATATTTGCTTAATGTATGTGGGCAAAGTAAAGCACACACACACACACACTGCCTTACATACATATTGGTGGCTCACACCCCTCTAAAAAAAGAAAAAAAAAACAAAACCAACAACAGACAATTCCAAACAATAACATAAAGGCGAAAAAACGAACGAACGACCCAACGAACAAAAACTCATTTCATTATAAAGTCGTCATCTCTCGTCTCTGTACTCCACCACCATCACCACCACTGGCAATCAACAGCAACAACAAGAAGGAGAGCAACAGCGATGTTGCTTGTTCGTTTGACGACGACGTCGTCGTTATCGTTGCAGCGGCAGCAGCAACATTCAATCTTGTTTTAATTGGGGGAATCCGTTTTGTGTTGTCTACGGTGGCTGTAGTTTTTGGTTTTGTTTGATTTTGCTTTTTTCGCGTGGAGGTGACTCCACTGCACAGAGGGAACTCCTGTTGCCTGGCTCTTCTCCCCATTACCTCTCTGGCTCTCTTACTCATCGACGTAATGTGTTTGTAATACTGTTGTTGATTGTGGGGGGTTATATTAGCTGTTGCTCGTGTGTATTTTGTTTGTGTGTTCGTGCGTGTGTCGGTGTGCCCGATCAAAACAGCACAACATTGCATCGTTATGTGCACCATTTGTTGTCGTTGTTGCTGCTGCTGCTGTTGTTTTGTTTGCTTTTTTTCGCCAACACACAAAACACTTTATGAATTGCAGCTGTTTATTCGGTTTTATTTGTGGTAAATTTTGCAAAACCGGTATAGTTGATGGAACTGCTGAACTGGACTGAAGGAGGAACAACAAGAAAAAAATTTTGTTGCTTGGCTAGTTGGTTGTTTGTCTTTTTTTCTGTGGAAACTATAAAACACCAACAACAATCTGAGGCACAAATAAAAAAATTTAACGAATTGTTTTGAAATATTTGAAAGTTGAAGTCAATTCCAGTGTGGGTACACCCGAGCGTATTAGTATTTGAAATTATTTTAGGACAGCGGAAGGAAGATTTAAAGTAAGATTTCAAGCCTACACAGAAGGTGAGGATTAATTTTTTTTTAGTTTTCATAAGGCGTGGATTTCTATTTTCTCAGAATATCTTTTCCAATTCTCTCAGAATCTCCCATAATATATCGGAATATTTTTTTTTAAATTTTCTCAAAATATTTTTTTAAGTAGTCTCAGAATATTTTTTCTCATTTTTTTAAATTATATTTTTTAAAATTTCATATAATTTTTTCCCGAAAAATAGTGTTTAAAAACTCTACGTCTGCTATAGGTCCCAAAAAAATATTATTTAAAAATTCTGCGCCTCTTTTTTAAACTCTACACCTTCTTTGAGACCCTAAAAATATTCTTTAAAAATTCTGCGCCTTGTTTTTTTTTTAACTCTACGCCTTGTTTGAGTCCCTCAAAAATATTCGTTAAACACCCTACGCCATGTCTTAATCCCTAAAAACTATCCTAATATTTTGTCTGAGCCTCTAAACAATATTCTTTAAAAAATCCGCGTCTCTTATAATGCCCTAAAAATATTGTCGGGCCCTAAAAATATTCTTTAAAAAATCCACGCTTCTTTATTTTTCTGCAGAGTAAAAACTAGGACCCTATATTCATATGTTGATATTTTTATTTATTTTATTTTTTATTATTTAATTACTTCCCTTATGATAAGAAACAAAAATCATACAATGACCCCCTTTATATTTCATACAATTGCTTTTACTAAGGGATTTTTTAACATTATTGTACTCTTCATTTAATTCTCTTATCCCCCCATTAAAGTAAATCTCTTACTACTGCTCTCAATGAAATAAAAAAAGGCTATTCTCTTGCAACATTCTCCATTACTGCATGCTGAATCCCCATTTTTAAAGAGAACCCCAACGTATTTTCTCTGTGTTGGGAGGTGAGTTTAATTTGTGCGAGAGCAGTGCCAAAGAGCCATTATGCCAAACAGAGAGGAATTCCCTCTCTCTCTGTTGTTAAATGAATTTTAAAATGCCGTTTAATTAATCGGCAACAAAAGCATACAACTGTTGTCGTTGTTGTTTTAATTTTCCATTTTCTGTAATTGTATTTCTTATAATTTTTAAATAATAATATCATTGTGTGTGTTGTTATTGTTGGCTGGTGGGCTTTGGCTCGTGATGTGCGTTCGTTCGTTTGTTCATTCCTACGACGTATGTCGTTCGTTTGTTTGCTTGTTTGTATAACATTTGCCATTAACTGATTGTTGTTACTGTGTTGTCGTTGCTGTTGCCGTCGTCGTCGTTGCCTTCGTCCCCGTTGTCTTCGTTGCTGTTGGTGTTTATGTTGTTGTTGTTGCTTTAGTCATTTTTGCCCATTGTGTGTTCTGTGTGTTGTTACTATTGTAAATACTGTTGTGGTCGCTGTGCTGCTGCATGCATTGTGGGGTGATTGGGGAGTCGTGTTTATTTTCCTCGTGTGTGTGTATGTGTCCCTCCGTGTGTTGTTGATATTTCTTTCGTTTGTTGTACTGTGTGTGCTGTGCTCGCTATGCTTGGTGTTAGAAAAGGTCGAAGGGGTTTCCTCGTTTGGCGGCAGCCTAACAATCGTCGCCTTTTGTCGATGATGATATTGCTTTGACTAGAATTGTTTTTGGGTTACGTTATATCCAAATAAGTGGGAGAGTTAGCAGAAAAGGGAGAAGAAGTGGGAGAGCGGTAGCACTGTTAACTACATTTTGTAATATTGAGAGTGGCCTAACCGTGTAGTGTGTGTGTGCTAATGGTTTTGTTGTTGCTGTTATGGGGGAATATTGATATTGGTTGTCGTTTGCCTTTTATTGTCGTTGTTGTTGTTGGTATGTGTGTGATTCGTTCTTTTGGTATATTATTTCACTAGTGGCCGTTGTTGTAATTCTCGTCTCGTTGTCGCTGTCGTTATGTGAATGGATACTTATGTTAGAACGTGTTGGCACCACAGAGCCGTTGTCGTCGTCATCGTCATCATTCACACATTTTTCAACAACAACAACAACAACAGTAAAACACAAACAACAATGTTTGTAGGCATATTTGCACAAAAGTCTGCACGTGGCTCCGTGTGTGACGGTGTGTTTGTTTGTCTGTGTTACTTTTGTATAAATATCGTCATGTTTATCATTTCATTTACATGATGGGTGAGCGAGAGAGGTGTGTGGTTTTGGCCAGGCAAGGAGGACAGCTTTGTTTTTGGAGCTCAGTTGGATTTTAATGGAATATTTTTCTCAATTGTGTGGTGGCCTTTTGTCATTTTTTTGTGTGGTGTTGTGCCACTTATATTGGGGGATTATTCGTTCTACTTGTCTTTGTTTTTTTTTTTGTGAAAAATTATTTTCTTGTTGTTTGGTTGGATTGGTAGGGGGATTCTGTTGTGATTTTGATGGCATGGAGGAAAAATGAAAAAGAGAAGTTGGGTTGTGTGTGTGTAAATGATTTCGGTTTTAATGGAAGGTGTTAAGGCCGGTTTTATAGCATTTATTTCATAAAGAAAAAATATTTATATTACAAAAACATATAAAACATAAATAAACAAAATAAAAATTCCTAAAAAGACAAAATATTTTGTGACGTGGATTTTTTTAAAAAAATATTTTTTGAAGTATACACGAGGCGTGGATTTTTTTTGAAAAATATATTTTTTTGATTTTTAACAAATACTTTACACAAGGCGTGAATGAAAAAAAAAATTTTTTGAATTTTTTTAGGATTTTTTAAAGAAATATTTTTAAGGCATCCACACAAGGCGTGAATTTAAAAAAAAAAAATTGTATTACTTTCCCCTGATAACCTTATCACACAGTCATAACTCAAGTTTAGTTATTTTATATTAAGATAATTTGTTGTTGTTGTTTTTGCTTTGTTTTAAAAATCTATCAAATCTTATAGCCCCTCTCAATCAACCAACAAATTTTCAACGTATGATTGGCAATCTCTAGTAGTGTTTGCAAAAATATAATAGAGGCAATAAATTTAAAATTAGTAACAATTTTTGTTTTTAAATTATTGGAATTTCCGCATGAATCATAACAGATATGAGTTGGGAGCGCCATTGCTGGAGGCAAAAAAAAAAAAGACGGCCAACTGATTGTCTGGCCTGGCAAGAAAATGATCTGATGAAAATGAGTCAGACAGTTTTCCTTCGGCTGACAGGATGACTCACATGATAATGTTGATGGTGATGATTTATACAGGTATTTAAATGGATAATTGTTGAATGTTGTAGTTGGCAATGAGATAAAGAAAAAAGGAAATTCCAGACGATGATGAGGGAAATATTTTTTGTATATAACTGTGGATTTTTTTCTTAAGAAGGTATATTTTGAAAAAAATATATTTGCTTTGAAAACTAATTCAATTTGAAGATAACGGTCTTTCTTGAAAACGGTCTTTTAAAAATACATAAAAATCCGAACCTATGATGATCCCTACAAATAAATATTTTTTTTAATTCATGTTGACCCAAAAAAAAAAACAACATTTTATATGGCCTACAATTTGATCTTTAAAAAAATATTTTTATTTTCTGATTCCTAAATCTTTTATTTGGATTAAAAAACAAGTGGCGCCCAACGTATAAAATTGTGCAAATAATCCCTCACCATTAATATATCCATAAGTGTGTGGCGCCCAACGTTTTTCCATTATATTTACCCAGCTTCCCCTTGCACATTTCATTTCCTACTTAGTTGTAAATATTAGATCATCAGCCGGACAAACTTTGAAAAAAAAAATTAAAAAAAAACTTTTTTAAAAAGTCCGACCTTCAAAAAATTCACAACAATTATGGTCTTTAAAAAAACTAATCAAGTGGCGCACAACGTATAAGATTGAGAAAAAATATTCCCTCATCATTTACATATAAGCTATTGAATGGCGCCCAACATTTTAAAATTTGAAAAAAAATTATTTTAAATCCACGTTTTCCTTTGAAAAAAGCTTTAAAAAAATCCGACCTTGAAAATAATTAACGCCTATGATGTTCTATGATTTATTCCGATACCCAAAACTTTCATTTAGATAAAAAATCAAGTGGCGCCCAACGTAGAATATTGAGAAAAAATATCAACAAGTGAGTGGCGCACAACGTTTTTGAATTTGAAAAAAATTAACCCATGTTGACATTAAAAAAAGTTTTAAAAAATCCGATCTTCCATGAAATCCATGCATATGATGTTTGATTTCCGACATCCAAAACTTTCATTTAGATTGAAAAAAATCAAGTGGCGCCCAACGTATAAGATTGAATGAAATATATTCCCTTATTATTTAGGTATAAATAATTAAGTGGCGCCCAACGTTTTTAAATTTGAAGAAAAAAAGTTTTTTTAAACCAATGTTGAAAAAAAAACAGTTTTTAAAAAATCCGATCTTCCATAAAATCCACGCCTATGATGTTTGATTTCCGATATTCAAAACTTTAATTTAGATTAAAAAAATCAAGTGGCGCCCAACGTATAATATGGAGAAAAAAATATTCCCCCATCATTTAGATATCAATAAGTGAGTGGAGCCCAACGTTTTTAAATTTGAAAAAATTTGATTTTTTTAATTCATGTTGACCTTTGAAAAAATATTTTTTTTTATTAAATTCGAACTTTAAAAAATCCACGCCTATGATGTCCTATAATTATAATTCCATTCACATTAAACAAATCAAGTGGCGCCCAACTTATAGGATTGAGAAAAATATATTCCCTCATCATTTAGATATCAACAAGTGAGTGGCGCCCAATGTTTTGAATTGAATATGAAAAATAAATATTTTTGTAAATTCATGTTGACCTTAAAAAAATATTTTTTATTAACTTCGACTTTCAAAAAATCCACGCCTATGATGTCCTATAATTTATTCCGATACCCAAAACTTTAATTTAGATTAAAAAAATACGATATTTCCGATATTCAAAACTTGAGAAAAAAATATTCCCTCATCATTTAGATATCAACAAGTGAGTGGCGCCCAACGTTTTTAAATTTGAAAAAATTTGATTTTTTTAATTCATGTTGACCTTTGAAAAAATATTTTTTTTTATTAAATTCGAACTTTAAAAAATCCACGCCTATGATGTCCTATAATTTATTCCGATACCCAAAACTTCCATTTAGATTAATGAAATCAAGTGGCGCCCAACGTTTTTAATTGTAATTTTAAATGTAAATTTAAAACTTTTTTAAAAATCGGACCTTGAAGCCAGAAAACTACGAAAACACTATTTTTTAAAATCCATGTTCAACTTAAAAACAAATCTTTTTTAATAAATTTGATTTTCAAAAAATCCACGCCTATGATATCCTATAATTTATTACGATACCCAAATCTTCCATTTACATTAAAAAAATCAAGTGGCGCCCAACGTATAAGATTGATTTCAATTTTCCGATATCCAAATCCTTAGATTTAGATTTAAAAAAGTATCAAGTGGCGCCCAACGTATAACATTGTGAAAATATTCGAAATATTAAACGTTTTAATAAATATAAGTAATACGATGACGGCGACGTCAGAATGTCTGGCGACAGCGGTTGATTTTAAAACGAAAAGAAAAACATTAAAAAAATAATCTGAACTCCGGAGATGGTTAGGTTGCCATTCCTAGCCCTGCATCTGTTGCCATTATTTTTACTTCTTGGTTTTGCTGTTATTTATACCTGATGTTTGTTTTTCTCCCTCATGTCTCTCCCTTTTCACATTTTTTTTACTTCTTGTGCGGAAAAAATCTGAAAACTTGAAGAAGAAAAAAAGCAACGAAGAAGGAGAAGTAGTTGGAAATATAAAGACGATGATGCAATGGTTTCCGTTTGTTGTTGTTGCTTCTCCTGATGGTGATGACGATAATACTGAATATATTGTGCGGCCGTCTGGTGGTGGTGGAGTCATCACTTCAAGGGCCTTTTGTCTTGCAAAAAAAAATCTGAAATACAATTCATTGTACGCTGGATATGTTGCTTCTGTCCAATGCCCTTTGCTCTTCCCTCTCCATGGAATACTCAGGGCATAACATGACCAAGATGTGTGTAGACCGACCATAAACACATTTGGTGAGGATGATGATGATGGTGAAGGTGCCGGAGGAGGTTGGTTGGATTCGGATGCCTTGCTATTTGTTTTCGAATTGCATGTAGCTCCTCTCCTCCACTTGTTGTTGCATGAGTCTCTCTGCCAAGTTGCAATGTGTTGTTGTTGTTTTTCTTGATACTTGGAAATAAACTCTCCTTGGCTTTGTTTGCCACATGACCTCCCTCTCCCCCCTCGGGGAGTATCTTCGGAATGAAAGACGTGCAATTTTTATTTTTTTCAGACTTTTGTTTTTGTTGTTGTTACTTGCTCTACCTCCTGCATGTTTGTGCCAATGTCATTGGCATCATTTGCAACATGCACACACATACATATTTATATATTTAAATGATTGCCTCATAAATCTGTTGCGTTCGACTCTGTTGTTTTTTTGTCCATGCCATGGCATCATTACGACTACGTCCAAGTCCAACTACAACTGCCGGCAGTTGGTGTGTGACGTAGAAGAAGGAAAAAAAAACAAATGAAAAAGGAAGCCAAAATGAATTCCAAAATGCAAGGACGGGTGGAACAGACGGGCCGACGGAGGAGCAGACAGACAGGCAGGCAGATGTACGGATGTTTTCTCTTGGTTGGTTGATTGGTTGTTGGGTTTGGAAGGAACGGCGGATATTCAACCATTGCAATTTGGGCATAATTGTTGTTGTGATGACGAGGACAGGGTGGAGAGGGAGTTGGGGAAACAAAAATACCAAACCCAGTTGAAAATTGAAAGTTGAATGCATCAATGAATGGATGAGCGATGGGATGGATGGTTTGTTGATTTATTCAGTTATTGAAGGGATTTCATTTGTTACTGTAGTAGTTGTTGTTTTTTTATTGTCATTGTAAACAGTGAAAAGTGAAGTCCCCCAGGAACTGATAGGATATTTATAACAAAACGGATGTCAATGCTGGTATTTTTTCTTTCATTTATTTAATATTTGTAATTATTAACAATAAAAGGGAAAATTTATATTAAATTAATACAACAAAAAAAATATTTTTTAAAAAATCCCCGCCTTGAAAAAATATTTTTTTAAAAAATCCACGCCTTGAAAAAATATTTTTTATAAAAAAAATCCACGCCTGTCAGAGACCCTGCCTTGAGATGGACCCAAAAAAAATATTTTTTTAAAAAATCCACGCCTTGAAAAAAATATTTTTTTAAAAAATCCACGTAAAGTCGGACGAGGCCGACTATATGATACCCTTCACCACTCTGGGTATATTCAACAGATGAATCCTAACAGACGTCGCATTTTTAAAAGACCAGTAAAATGAAATTGGATCCATCAACATGTCATTCTGCAACCGATATTAAATTTTTCATTTGGTCGATATAGAAGCTATATCTAAATCTGAACCGATTTTCAGGAAACTTAACACACATAATTCTAGGCCTAATTCATTACGCTGTGCCAAATTTCGTGCAAATCGAAAGATATCAAAGGACTTTGATGCACCATTTACCTTAAATCGGTTGAAAATATATATGGGAGCTATATCTAAATCTGAAGCGATTTTCGGGAAACTTAACACACACCATTATAGATCTAATTCCTTACGCTGTGCCAAATTTCGTGCAAACCGAAAGATATTAAGGGACTTTGGTGGACCATTTACATTAAATCGGACGAGAATATATATTGGAGCTATATCTAAATCTGAACCGATTTTCAGGAAACTTAACACACATCATTCTAGGCCTAATTCATTACGCTGTGTGCACACCGAAGGTTATATTGGGACTTTGGTGCCCCATTTACCTTAAATCGGACGAAAATATATATGGGAGCTATATCTAAATCTGAACCGATTTTCAGGAAACTTAACACACATCATTCTAGGCCTAATTCATTACGCTGTGCCAAATTTCGTGCAAATCGAAAGATATCAAAGGACTTTGATGCACCATTTACCTTAAATCGGTTGAAAATATATATGGGAGCTATATCTAAATCTGAAGCGATTTTCGGGAAACTTAACCCATATCGTTCTATATATAATTCATTATGCTGTGCCAAATTTCGTGCAAATCGAAAGATGTATAGGGACTTTGGTGCACCGTTTACATTAAATCGGTCGAAAATACATATGGGAGCTATATCTAAATCTGACCCGATTTTTCCCAATTTCAATAGGGTTTGTCCTGGGGCCAAATAAGTGACCTATGCCAAATTTTATCCAAATCGGATCATAAATGCGGCCTGTAGTTTGTTCACAAAAATGCATGGACGGACGGACGGACATGAAATTATGTCTTGTGTACTATGTCTTCAAAAAAATATTTTTTTAAAAAAAATCCACGCCTTGAAAAATATATTTTTTTAAAAAATCCACGCCTTGAAAAAAAATATTTTTTTAAAAAATCCACGCCTTGAAAAAAAATATTTTTTTAAAAAAATCCACGCCTTGAAAAAAATATTTTTTTAAAAAATCCACGCCTTGAAAAAAAATATTTTTTTAAAAAAATCCACGCCTTGAAAAAAATATTTTTTTAAAAAATCCACGCCTTGAAAAAAATATTTTTTTAAAAAATCCACGCCTTGAAAAAAATATTTTTTTAAAAAATCCACGCCTTGAAATTTTTTTTAAAAAATTCACGCCTTGAAAAAAATATTTTTTTTAAAAAATCCACGCCTTGAAAAAAATATTTTTTTAAAAAATCCACGCCTTGAAATTTTTTTTAAAAAATCCACGCCTTGAAAAAAACATAAAAAGATATTCGGAGTGGAGTGGATTTTAATGAATCCCTACATCAAAATCCAATCCTTTAAATCCACATAATAACTCAATAATTGTTTCCGCACTACAATTATTATTACACCCCACTATCTCGATCCCACCTCACCCAACTGACATCCCACACAAGTGCTCACCATAATCAGCTTCGTCAACATTGCTGCTGACGTTGTCGTGCCGTTGATTTTATTGCGAGTGATAATAATGGCAGAAGCATTTATTGGCTGTCAGCTGCTCGAATTAATCACTTTTAGTTTAGATTGTGTGCTGATGTTGTTGGTATTGTGGCTGTTGTTGTTGTCATCGTTATTATATATGACAGGCCTGTGTACTTAACCACTGTGTTATCTGATGATACGCCAGCCAGCCAGCCAACCATCCAACCAAGCCATGTTACTCTAGACCCCATTCCCCCACCTTCCACCTCACCACCGGTAATCTTTCGCTCGCCAATATTACTTCTATATACAGGTTCACAGTTATACAGCCGACATTCCGACAGCCGACATTCCGACAGCCAACATTCGCACAATCACACCGACGACGTCAGCAGTGAACTGGGGTTATCATCACAAATACTCTCCTCCCTTATCACCCTCTTTCGCTCTCCCAGCCCCCGAGTCTCCTCTGTGGCTGTGTTGTGTTGGAATTTTGTGTTCCATTTAATGAAACAGACGGACGGACGGACGGACAGACAGACATGGATTAAATGAGTGTGCACATGAATGCCACACCAAACTGACGGAGTGACAGGCTGGCTGACTAACTTGTGTGCATAGTAAATTTATAGCCCAGCTTAAACAAGGATGTAACTGATGATGATTGCGGTGGAGTTGTTGCCCACTTTCCACTCCCTAAATTGAGATTCCCTCTCTCACATTGAAGTGAAATTTATTTGAATAAATAAATTGTGAATCACAATTATATTAAATAATGTTTCAGTGTGTGTGTGTGTTGTTTTTTATTTTTATTAAAAAAAGAATTTCGCTTTCAATTCAATTGCATCATTTCATTGTTCAAAGCGTATTCGAGCAGCCAAATGAATACAACGGGATGGTGGAGGGTGCGGAATGTGCTGAGGTGTATTACGAGTGCTACTGGCCCATAAAAATTGCTGATTTAATAAATAATGAATGAATTGAAGGCACTTGAGAGGAAAGAGAGAGAGAGAAAAATATAATATTTAAATTAAAAACAAATTTTGTACAGAAGGCTCGGATTTTTTTAAAAATATTTATTCAAAGATTCGCAAGGCGTGGATTTTTTAAAAAATATTCTTTAAAAAATCCACGCCTTCTAGGGATGCTTGAAAAAATATTCTTTAAAAAATCCACGCCTTGTAGGGACGCTTGAAAAAATATTCTTTAAAAATCTCCATCCCAAATACTATTTTAATTCTCCTCATGGATTTTTTTTGTTATACTTATCCTTTCGAAAAATGAATTCCGCATTCACCCTCTTTGGTTTGGGTATCGAGGGAATTACAATTGATATGCGTATTGTCGTAAAGTACAAAAATAAAATTTCGAAAAACTGTAATGTCCTTTCAGGGACATTATAATGAACCACAAAAATACAAAAACAAGACTACATCAACCACAGAAAGTGTCACAGTTAAAACTTGACAAATAAAAAACCCAAACACGAACCAAAAAATCCTGAACACAAAAATAAACTTCTTCCTGTCCAAAACCCAAATACGAACATTTTTATACCCTTCACCACACTGGGGTACAGGGTATTATGTCTTTGTGCATATGTTTGTAACAGACAAAAATAATCGAAGTAGGCCCATGGTTCCTTTTGAGAATATGCATAGCATCACCTTCTGAGTCGATTTATGCATGTCCGTCCGTTTGTCAGTCTGTCCATGTTAAATTGTAAACAAAGTACAGGTCGCATTTATGATCCGAATTGGATGAAATTTGGCATAGGTCACTTATTTGGCCCATGGACGAACCCTATTGAAATTGGGAAAAATCAGTTCAGATTTATATATAGCTCCCATGTATATTTTCGTCCGATTTAAGGTAAATTGTGTACCAAAGTCCGTTCAGATTTAGATATACCTCCCATATATATTTTCATCCGATTTAAGGTAAATGGTGCACCAGAGTCCCTAGAAATCTTTTCATTTGCACGAATTTTGGCATAGCGTACTGAATTAGGTCCAGAATTATGTGTGCTAAGTTTCGCGAAAATCGGTTCAGATTTAGATATAGCTCCCGTATATAGTTTCGTCCGATTTTATGTAAATGGTGCCGCGAAGTCCCTATATAACTTTCGATTTAAACGAAATTTTGCATAGTGTGCTGATTTGAGTCTTGAATGACGTGCGTTAAGTTTCGAGAAAATCGGTTCAGATTTGGATATAGCTCCCGTATATAGTTTCGTCCGATTTTATGGAAATGATGCATTAAAGTCCCTATATATATTCCGATTTGCACGAAATTTTGCATAGCGTACTAAATTGAGTCTTGAATGACGTGTGTTAAGTTTCATGAAAATCGGTTCTGATTTAGATATAGCTACCATATATATCTTCGTCCGATTTAAGGTAAATGGTGTACCAAAGTCCCTATATATCTTTCGATTTGCACGAATTTTGGCACAGCGTAATGAAAAAGGTCTAGAATGATGAGTGTTAAATTTCATGAAAATCGGCTCAGATTTAGATATAGCTCCCATATATATTTTCGTCCGATTTTAGGTAAATGGTGTACCAAAGTCCCTATATATCATTCGATTTGCACGAAATTTGGCATAGCGCACTGAATTGGGGCTATAATAATGTGTGCTAAGTTTCATGAAAATCGGTTCAGATTTAGATAGAGCTCACATATATATTTTCGTCCGATTTAAGGTAAATTGTGTACCAAAGTCCCTATATATCTTTCGATTTGCACGAAATTTGGCATATCGTAATGAATAAGGTCTGGAATGATATGTGTTAAGTTTCATGAAAATCGGTTCAGATTTAGATATGGCTCCCATATATATTTTCGTCCGATTTAATGGAAATGGTGCACCAAAGTCCCTATATATCTTTCGATTTGGCATAGCGTACTGATTGCGGCTATAATAATGTGTGCGATTTTATGAAAATCGGTTCAGATGTAAATATAGTCCAAATGCATCTTTCGATTTGCACGAATTTTGGTATAGGATACTGCATTAAGTCCAGAATAATGTTGCTAAGCTTCGGGAAAAGATCCATAGCTAGACCGATTGACACAACGTACTAAAGTAATACAAATTAGGCTCTGGCAAGATTCCCTGAAATCGGTTCAGATATAGATATAGAACAAAAACGCGACGTCTGTTAGGATATGTAGAATATACCCAAAGTGGTGAAGAGTATTATATAGTCGGCCCAGTCCGACTTTATTACTTTCCTCACTGGTTTTCTATTTAGAATTCTGTTAAAAACTTTTTACAAAGCTTTGAATCCAAAAAAAAAAAATATATATATATATATTATCAAACGCCCACTTTGTCGTCTGTGTACAACATACAGACATACATACACACAGACACTTGTATGTGTGTGTGTGTTTGTACTTTCTTTGGCCTGACAAACAAACGGAATGCCTGGCTGACTGACTGCCTGCCCGAATGTTGTGATATTTAAAAAGTCGTAGCCCCAAAGTGTGTACGGGTGGTTTGGAGGGTGGGGGTGGTGTTGGAACTGTTAACTCAAACAAATGTTGCAAATATACTTGGCATTCGTTTCACTGATGTAGTTGTGTTTTTGTTGTTGTTGTTTTACAACAACATCAGCAAGCATATTTTTACACATTTTGTGATTCTTTTCCCATGTTTCCTGCCTTCCCCGCCCCTGGCCGTGCGATTCCCAAGAGGCAATGGCATACTTGTGTATTTCATTCAAAAGCCATCATGTCATAGAAGAAGAAAAGGAAGAAGAAGAAAATATCATGACCCAAGAGTAAGCAAGAGAAAGAGAGAGAGGGGAAGGAGCGGGGTAGTGCGGCTTTTCCGAGGTAATGTTCACAGCAAGCTATCACAGGGGTTTCCTTGATGATTCTGTGTAGAAATGTAAGTATATTTGTTTTAAATATGTATTTCTGGGTGTATTTCTGGGTGTATGTCTGTGTGTGCCACCACACACAAAAGCCAGCCATAAACTTTTCACATTTATTTTATGTTGATTGTGCTGTGTCACAGCCAACGTTGGGGGAAACCCTTTTCTGCAGTTGCTGCCACTGCTGCAGCCTCTGCCGACGTTGACTTTATTTTAATATGACTTTTATGCTATGGCCTGTCCCAAGTTTATCGTATGGCATGAACACTGAAAAGTGGAAAATGCGGTGGAAATACCAGAGAAAGAAGTTGCGGGAGGTGTGGGGGATGGTGTATTGGAATACACGAGAAATGTTTATCATTTATTTTTTTTTCTTCCGTTCAGATCCGTCGCCCCTCCCGCCCCCAATGAACCACTCTCTGGCATTTGGCCTGAATTTATGGCATTTTCGTTAGCATCCTGGGATTTATTCGTAGAAATGTTATGTGGGGACTTATTCCGCATTGTCGATGTGTTAGGAGAAACAGTGGCTTAAAGAGGGAAAATTTCACAGAAGGGGTGGATATTTTTAAAAAAATATTTTTTCAAAGGTTCACAAGGCTTGAATTAAAAAAAAAAAAAAAATCCAGAATTTCTGAAAAATATTTTTAAGGATCTACTATTTTAATTTTTTAATTAAAACCAGTAAGGAAGTAGTAAAGTCGGACGAGGTCGACTATATGATACCCTTCACCACTTTGGGTGTATTCAACAGATGAATCCTAACAGACGTCGCAGTTTTAAAGGACCAGTAAAATGAAATTGGATCTATAAACATGTCATTCTGTAACCGATACTAAATTTTTCATTTGGTCAGATATAGAACCTATATCTAAATCTGAACCGACATTCACGAAACTTAACACACATCATTTTAGACTTAATTCAGTGCGCTATACCAAATTTCGTGAAAATCGAAAGAAATTTAGGGTAGTTGGTGCATCATTTACCTAAAATCGGACGAAACTATATATGGGAGCTATATCTAAATATGAACCGATTTTCACGAAACTTAGCACACACCATTTTGGACCTATTTCAGTACCCTATGTCATATTTCGTGCAAATCGAAAGATATATAGGGACTTTGATGCCCCAATTACCTTAAATCGGATGAAAATATAGATGGGAGCTATATGCAAATCTGAACCGATTTTCACGAAACTCGACAGACACCATTTTGGACCTAATTCAGTACCCTTTGCCAAATTACGTGCAAATCGAAGGATATAAAGGAACTTTGGTGCACCATTTACATAAAATCGGACGAAAATATATATGGGAGCTATATCTAAATCGGAATCAATTTTCACGAAACTTAGCACACATCATTTTAGCCCTAATTCGGTACGCTATGCCAAATTTCGTGTAAATCGAAGCATATTTAGGAAATTTGGCGCATCAATTACCTTAAATCGGACGAAAACATATATGGGAGATATATCTAAATCTGAACCGATATTCACGAGACTTAACACACATCATTTTAGACTTAATTCAGTTCGCTATGCCAAATTTCGTGAAAATCGAAAGATATATAGGGTAGGTGGTGCACCATTTACCTTAAATCGGATGAAAACATATATGGGAGCTATATCTAAATCTGAACTGATTTTCAGGAAACTTAGCAATTCAAGTTTCAATTCAGTACCCTATGCCAAATTTCGTGCAAATCGAAAGATATATAGGGACTTTGATGCCCCCAATTATCTTAAATCGGGGGAAACTATACATGGGAGCTATATCTAAATCTGAATCAATTTTCACGAAACTTAGCACACATCATTTTAGGCTTAATTCAGTACGCTATGCCAAATTTCGTGTAAATCGAAGCATATTTAGGAAATTTGGCGCACCATTTACCTTAAATCGGACGAAACTATATATGGGAGCTATATCCAAATCTGAACCGATTTTCACGAAACTTAACACACACCATTTTGGACATAATTCAGTACCCTATGCCAAATTTCGTGCAAATCGAAAGATATATAGGCACTTTGGTGCATCATTTACAATAAATCGGACGAAAATATATATGGGAGCTATATCTAAATCTGACCCGATTTTTCCCAATTTCAATAGGGTTCGTCCTTGGGCCAAATAAGTGACCTATGCTAAATTTCATCCAAATCGGATCATAAATGCGGCCTGTACTTTGTTCACTAAAATACATGGACAGACAGACAGGCGGACGGACATGCCTAAATAGACTCAGAAAGTGATTCCATGCATATTCTAAAATGGAACCATGTGTCAATCTCGAATCCTTTTTATTGTTACAAACATCATACCACAGTGTGGTGAAGGGTATAAAAATAGGGTCCTACAATATTGCCCACTGTGCATTGTTTCTGCCAGAGTTTTGCTACGAATGTTAAGAAGTTATGAAAAATCTAGTTGAGTTTTGTATATTATTCGAGTAGCGTTTGTTGTTGTTGTTTTTTTTTCTTATTACGAACGTACAAATTTCTGTGAGAACTTGTCTGGCATAATAAATTTCCAGGGAGTTGGTCCTTCTTCTTCTTTTTCGTTTGGATCCAAACTAATATTTAAATTTAGTTTAGTGCTTAACTAAGTTTTCTGCTGAATCTACAGCATGAGGAAAGGTAGACGCATTTATTTATGTATTTCTCTAAAGAAGGGTTAGATGAGGAGGTTTTCATATACTTGTCAAAAAAAAAAAAAAAAAAAAAACTAAAAAATCTACGCCTTTTTTAGATGCCTTAAAAATATTTTTTTTAAAAAATCCACGCCATCTATGGATTCTCATTACTTACTTACATAGCTGGCTTGTGACAGAACTTTCGTTCCATAAGTCGAGCTTAGAAAAGATTTCCAATTTTTTCACTTTGAATGTTCATATTCGGCAATGTTTTCCTCCACTTGATCATTCCATCGTAAACGTGGCCTTCCTTTTCTGTGTGAACCATCAGCTAGTTCGCTTCTATATGCCTTCTTGGCTGGGGCATCTTCATCCATTCTCACAACATTACCTAGCCAACGTAGTCGCTACAGCTCAATACGTTTAACAATGTCGATGTCCGAGAATAGCTGGCGATATTCACCGTCAACGCAGATCGCCCATAGATCTTTCGGAGAATTTTTCTCTCAAACTCCCCAACGAGCTGCCTCATCTGCTTGCACAAGTACCCATGCTTCAGATCCATATGCCTCTCGTATGGCCTTTTCCAGGCGGATGTTAAAAATGTCACGTAGGAAAGGACCTATCGGAGCCCATCAATGTCGTGTGATTTTTTAAAATCCTGCTGGAAAAGGTCATACGAGAGGCAAAAGTGAACAGAAATGGCACTCTGAGGCCACATCCCGCCAGACCAAACTCACACTTTACAAGATGCTGATACTACCCGTGCTATTATATGGATCTGAAGAATGGCTACTTGCGCAAGCAGATGAGGCAGCTCTTGGGGTGTTTGAATGAAAAATTCTCCGAAAGATCTACGGGCCGATCTGCGTCGACGGTGAATATCGGCATCGAATGAACCATGAGCTTTACAATTTATACGCGGACATCGACATAGTCAGTCGTATTGTGCTGCAGCGACTACGGTGGCTAGGCCATGTTGTGCGAATGAATGCGAATGCGACAGCTCAAAAGGCATATAAACGCGAGCCTACTGATGGTTCACGTAGAAGGGGAAGGCCACGAATTGGATGGAAAGACCAAGTAGAAAACAACATCATGGAACGTGGTCTTTCAAATTGGTGGAAATGCGCACAAGACCGACACGATTGGATTTTTTTTAAGCTCGGCTTATGGAACTACCGTTCTGTAACAAGTGTTAAAAGGTATTAAAGGGCTCCGAGAGGTCCTTTCCGACTTTAACTGCTGATCTTGTGTCAGTTAAAGTTATCCTGCATAGCCGAATTAATTTTGCAGGAATGCCGAACGTAGACATGACTTTAAACACCTCTGAGCGGATAGGGCTGTCGAATGCGGCTTTATAGTCGACGAATAGGTGGAATGTGTCGATGTGTTTTTCGTGGGTTTTTTTCAGGATTTGGCGCAGAGTGAAATTTTGGTCAATGGTGGATTTGCCAGGTCTGAAGCCACATTGGTATGGTCCAATATTGTCATTGACCATTGGCTTCAGTCGTTGACACATCACACTGGATAGCACTTTATATGCGATGGGAAGGAGACTTATTCCTCTATAGTTGGCACATATCGTATTGTGTCCTTTTTTGTGCACGGGACACAGAATGCTGAGGTTCCAATCATTGGGCATGCATTCCTCTAGCTAAATTGTACTAATCATCTGGTGCATGCTCCATACCAGCATCTGAGCACCAGTCTTGAATAGTTCGTTTTGTAACTCATCGGCACCTGCTGCTTTATTATTCTCCAGCCGATTGATTGCTATTTTGACTTCATATTGGCTAGGTGTGGTATGCACTCTATACCGTCA
Source organism: Musca vetustissima (assembly GCF_032173495.1). Classification (NCBI taxonomy): domain Eukaryota; kingdom Metazoa; phylum Arthropoda; class Insecta; order Diptera; family Muscidae; genus Musca; species Musca vetustissima. The sequence continues at coordinate 21,614 of NW_026879845.1, forward strand.
TATATTATTGGTTCTCATGGGTATCCTCTTCACCGCCAGTATTTGATACCAGAAGTGTTTCAAAATGCTCCTTCCAGATCCTCAGCACGCTGTCTGTATCTGTCACCAGGTTTCCTTCTTTATCTCAACAGAAGGATGTGCCTGCGTCAAAGCCTTCGGTTTGATGTTTTACCCGTTGATAGAATTTTCGGAATTCATTCTGACTCCTGTACAGCTCGATTTGCTCACGCTCACGTTTTCTTGTTCTTTCTTCTTTTTTTCTGAAAATACGTTTCTCCTCTTTCTACTTTTCTCCCGATTGTTCTCCATTGCATTGCGTGTTGCTACTGACCGCAGGGTTGCCCTATACGCTGCGTTTTTCATGTCTTATATTTCTTAAAAAATTCAACACCTCAATGGATGCTTGGAAAATATTAAAAAAAAATATTTTTTTTCAAAACTCCTCTATTTGTGGATGTTTCGGATTTTTTTTATTTTTTAATACTTTCTTCTTCTATACAAAAAAATATCACTAGCCAATCTCCACCACCCACTTAATAAAAATAAGGTATCCTCCACTAAGGTCCTGGTATTTGTAAAACGCCATTGAATACCTCTAATCCGAAATTGCTATGACGGTATCTTTTTCCCTTCTCCTTCTAATTCATGTTTTCTTTTTTTTTCTTGTTTGAAACAAAAATAGAATTGGTAATAAAAAACAACCTGAATTGAAATTAAAAAAAAACACACACAAATTGAAATTACATTTACCCTACACCTTACCTCCTTCTCACCCCCTCAAGTATCCTTCCAACTTTTCATGTCGTAAAGAAACTCTGCCACAACAAAGTAACAGCTGAAAAGGTAAAAAAAGAAACTGTGAGTTTTATTGCCCCCGCCCAAGCTTACCTTACCTCTGAAGGCAAAGTTCGGTTACAAAAACATACGTTGGAGTAGAACACGTGTGCTATACATCAATACCATCATCACACAATGCAACAGAGGCCGGGAAATTGGTAAATAAAGTTAACCTACGCAAATACACCCGCCCTCCACACACACATACTCACTCACTCAGTCTCATTGTGGGGACCTGGCAGTTATTTATGACGTGTGGGAAGAAAATATTTTTGTTTATAAATAGATTTGTTTATATGTAAGGGACTGGTGTGATACTAACAACAAAAAGTACCCAGGAGAAGCAGAGGGACTGATTTTTTTTCTTCAGAAAAATTATCAAAGGGGTTCCTGACGTCACTCGAAATTAATTTTGTACAAAAATTGTTCAATACAAATGAAAATAAATTTCAAAACTATAAACCCATTCCGATAATATAAAAAAATACCCATTATATACACTTACCCAGAGTCATGGGCAAAATTTTACACAACTTACCTAGAAAAAAAAGAGAAAAAAGAGAAATATAAAATAGAAATACAAATATTATAAAAAATTATTTCTACAATGATTGTGAAAGAAAAAAAAAACAAATGTTTCTGTGCAATGAACACTTTCTCAATAGACTATCCTTTACTTAAAAAAGTCTATCGTCCAGAATATATTTTTGTTAAGTTTATAGTCAGTGTCTTTTTTCTATAGAAAAAAATTCACGTCAGGTCCCTGAGGTGTCTTTTTTCTATAGAAAAAAATTCCTCAGTTTCCTGAGGTGCCTTTTTTCTATAGAAAAAAAATTTTCAAGTCCCTGAGGTGTCTTTTTTCGATAGAAAAAAATTCCTCAGGTCCCATGAGAGGTGTCTTTTTTCTATAGAAAAAAAATTCCTCAGGTCCCCTGAGGTGTCTTTTTTCTATAGAAAAAAATTCCTCAGGTCCCCTGAGGAAATATATCAAAATATCGTTTCTTCTTTTCTTCCATATTTTATTCTTACCCACTGTTCTAATATCTAGTTCGTTCGTCCTGCCAGACATTAAGGAACAAATAAAACAGCAAAAACAAAAAATATATATGTACGTATGTAGCACATTTGTGTTTATTAAACCTGCTACGTACTTTATTTTTGTTTTTGTGTTTTTTTCTCCTTCATATCCTTGTAATGGCATCCCCAATTCTCATTCCTCTTCCCTTTCCTCCCTACAGATAATTCATTCCCACATTGTCATGGAAACTTGGCCATCTGTGTAGAACTGTGTGTTGACTTGTAACGAAGGAATAACGAAGTAACAACAAAACCCCAAACAGAATCGGGGGAATTGGAAATATGTCTAACATTTGAAAGGTGGTGGTGGAGTAGGGTATGGTGACGGTTGCAGGGTGTCAAATAGGCCATGGCTGTTGTTAAACAACAACAGTAACAATGACATCCTAAAAATAACAGCATTCATTCACACTCTCTGCCTCGGAACATCCGTCCGCCCGACCCTTCTTCGGTCCTCCTGCTCGTCGTCTAGTTGTCTTTGGTATTCCAGGGAAGTAGAAAACCAAGTAAAGTTATGGCATAATGATTGTTGGCATGTCCTTCGTCCTTCGCACTGCATGCCAAGTTTTGAATGTGTGTTCCATTCAAAGTGTACGTGTTAGTATTTATTTCTGAATGTGTCTGTGTGTTTGTAGTTGTATTAAAATATCTGGGGAGTGAGAGAGATATTAAGCAACAGTCAGCCGTCTTCCATAATATTTTATTTTGTGGCTGACTGACTGGCTGGCCGGCAGGCTATGAGTGTGGGAGTTTGTCCTGGTTATATTTCATTTATTATGTTTTGTTTTTGTTCATCTTTGTTATGTGTATGTCTTCTCTCTCCCCCCCCTCAACGTTTTTCAGAGACTTTGTTTTCTATTCTGTGGTATACTTTTTGGGGCGTTTCATTTATTTCTATTTTTTTAGCTTGCCTTTGGTAGTCTGCTTGCCTGTTACATTTTTTGCCTTTTGTTTGTTGGAATTTTTTGTAGATTGTTTTTATTTTTGTTGTAATTTTTATTTTGTGATTGGATGCATGAATTATTTATTCACAAATTTAAATTTAAGAAAAAACACTTCAGGGACCGGAGGATTTCTTTTCTAAAGAAAAAGACACCTCAGGGGACCTGAGGAATTTTTTTCTATAAAAAAGTAGCCCTCAGGGGACCTGAGGAATTTTTTTCTATAGAAAAAAGTAGCCCTCAGGGGACCTGAGGAATTTTTTTCTATAGAAAAAAGTAGCCCTCAGGGGACCTGAGGAATTTTTTTCTATAGAAAAAAGTAGCCCTCAGGGGACCTGAGGAATTTTTTTCTATAGAAAAAAGTAGCCCTCAGGGGACCTGAGGAATTTTTTTCTATAGAAAAAAGACACCTCAGGGGACCTGACGTGAATTTTTTTCTATAGAAAAAAGACACCTCAGGTGACCTGACGTGAATTTTTTTCTATAGAAAAAAGACACCTCAGGGGACCTGACGTGAATTTTTTTCTATAGAAAAAAGACACCTCAGGGGACCTGACGTGAATTTTTTTCTATAGAAAAAAGACACTTCAGGGGACCTGACGTGAATTTTTTTCTATAGAAAAAAGACACTTCAGGGGACCTGACGTGAATTTTTTTCTATAGAAAAAAGACACCTCAGGGGACCTGACGTGAATTTTTTTCTATAGAAAAAAGACACCTCAGGGGACCTGACGTGAATTTTTTTCTATAGAAAAAAGACACCTCAGGGGACCTGACGTGAATTTTTTTCTATAGAAAAAAGACACCTCAGGGGACCTGACGTGAATTTTTTTCTATAGAAAAAAGACACCTCAGGGGACCTGACGTGAATTTTTTTCTATAGAAAAAAGACACCTCAGGGGACCTGACGTGAATTTTTTTTCTATAGAAAAAAGACGCCTCAGGGATTTCTTTGCCATAAAAACAATCCTCAGGGTTCTCAGGGTCCTCAAGATTTTTTTTTAATTTCTCCCCTTTTTCTCCTATATCACATAGATTCGAATGAAATTTCTTTGAATTTATTGCAAGAATATTTATATTGAGAAATTTCTATTTCTAATTCAAAATTTTTTGAATCGTTTTTTTATGGATGAAAACTTTTTAATTTAATTTTTGTTGTAAGTTGTTGTAAACGAAATTCTTTGGAAATAATCTTTGGATATTTTGCGCCAACACAAATAGCAAACCAGACAATTTCAGTGGAAATTATTATTAAATTAAACAAAATTGAGCATGATTTTTTTTTCTCCAGTATCCTTGTTGTTGAAGATTTACAGATGATAGAAGATTCCTGGGAATTAGTTTGAAAAACAGTAATCAACTCTTACACCCACAGATCCACACACCGCACTTATACACACCCACCTACCTCAACACACATACAAATAGAAGGCACGTGGCTTCAGACTATTATCAGAATCTTTGAAAAATATTTTTTTAAAAAAATCCTCGCCTTAGATGCCTTAAAATATTTTTTTAAAAAAATCCTCGCCTTGTGTAGATGCCTTAAAATATTTTTTTAAAAAAAATCCTCGCCTTAGATGCCTTAAAATATTTTTTTAAAAAATCCACGCCTTGTTCAGATGCTTAAAATATTTTTTTTTTAAATCCACGCCTTGTTCAGATGCTTAAAATATTTTTTTTAAATCCTCGTCTTGTGCAGATGCCTTAAAATATTTTTTTAAAAAATCCACGCCTTGTGCAGATACCTTAAAATATTTTTTTTAAATCCACGCCTTGTGCAGATGCCTTAAAATATTATTTTAAAAAATCCATGCCTTGTGCAGATGCCTTAAAATATTATTTTAAAAAATCCATGCCTTGTGCAGATGCCTTAAAATATTTTGTAAAAAATCCACGCCTTGTACAGATGCCTTAAAATATTTTTTTAAAAAATCCACGCCTTGTGCAGATACCTTAAAATATTTTTTAAAAAATCCACGCCATGTGTAGATGCCTTAAAATATTTTTTAAAAAATCCACGCCATGTGTAGATGCCTTAAAAAATTTTTTTTAAAAAATCCACGCCATGTGTAGATGCCTTAAAATTTTTTTTTTAAAAAATCCACGCCTTGTGCAGATGCTTTAAAATATTTTGTAAAAAATCCACGCCTTGTACAGATGCCTTAAAATATTTTTTTAAAAAATCCACGCCTTGTGCAGATACCTTAAAATATTTTTTTTTAAATCCTCGCCTTGTGTAGATGCCTTAAAATATTTTTTAAAAAATCCACGCCTTGTGTAGATACCTTAAAATATTTTTTTTTTAAATCCACGCCTTGTGCAGATGCCTTAAAATATTATTTTAAAAAATCCACGCCTTGTGCAGATGCCTTAAAATACTTTTTTAAAAAATCCACGCCTTGTGTAGATGCCTTAAAATATTTTTTAAAAAATCCACGCCTTGTGCAGATGCCTTAAAATATTTTTTAAAAAATCCACGCCATCTGTAGATGCCTTAAATTTATTTTTGAGTGATTATAAAAATCCACTCTTTCATTTATTGTGTTGGTGGCGTATGATATATATACACCTGACAATACTAATACGCCCCTGAGGCTTACTTCTCTTTAATAAGATTCCAATTTAATTAATTTGTTCTTATTTTTCAAAAACAAAAAACTGTATTCAAATTATACCCAATTTCCTTTGAATAATAAATTATGAACATGTTTCAATTTTCCCGAAATTTTCCTGAATTCTTTTTGATTAATTTAAATGGAAAATAGAAGAAAGATATTCCACAAAACATAGTTTCATTTCCCCCCTGAAACTATTTTCCTAGCCATGGAAAATCCCTTCTTTGTCCTCAATAAAATCCCACCACCCCTCACCCGCCGACAACAAAAGACGTTGGCTTGGCTTACATTCCTTATAACCATTGTAAATGGTGCATCCTTTGCTAGTTGTTCCACACACACACACACCCCTCCTCGTACATACATTAACATCCTTTTGTGTGTGCTCTCTGCTGTTCGCATTTGTATCCCCAACCTCCTCTTCTTTCCTTTACCCTGCATTTTATTTAAAAGTTAGCTTTGATCCATATTTAACAATAAATTTTGCTCCGCAGTTTTTACAAAAAAGTTTTCTCATTACGTTTTTACAAAGTCATTACACAAACACACATACAGACACACACACACTCATACACAGATATATACATATGTATATTATTTTCTATAATAAATATGTGTGTGTGTGTGCATTTTTATGTACTAAAACCTAGTTCTCCTTTCTCTCTGTAGTTGGCATCCCGCACATCTAATGGCTCTGTTCTGGCACAACTTGTTGTCGTGGCTGCTGCCGTTGCTGCTGTTGTTGTTGTTGCGGATTTTATATTGTGGTCTGATTTTGTTATTGTGGTTGTTTTTGTACTCCAGTCGTATGTAAACTTGTTGGGTTCGACAATGACTACGTCACAACCATTTAATGGTGGCTATCTCTATGGGTGTGAGTGTGTGTGTCTCTGCATTTTGAATACAGGGATCCCACTTTGGTTTGTAGAGCTCGATGCAACTATGGCCACAGCCATAGTGGCAGTTAGCTCTGCAGTCTTTGCAACTATTGTGGCTGTGTGTTCGGTCTGTGTGTGTGTTTGCCACAATGTGTCTATCAATATGTCTGTCTGTCTGTTTAAGTTTTAAGAATATGTAGCAGTGCACTGTGGTCATAAACGGGGATTTAAAAAAATATTTTTGAGGTCGTACAGAAGGCCTGGATTTAAAAAAAAATACTTTTTGAGCTGCCAAAAAGGCGTGAATTTAAAAAAAAAAATATTTTGTTTTGAAATATACACTAGGGGCGGATTTAAAAAAATATATATACACTATAGAGCCAAAAAAGTACCTTTTTAATCTAAATTTTTTATAAACTTTTTTTTCAAATATTTTATTTTTCATTTTGAGTTCCTAATAGTAAAACCAGTAAGGAAAGTAGTAAAGTCGGACGGGGCCGACTATATGATACCCTTCACCACTTTGGGTACGTAGTGCAAATTTTTGTACCGATGAGACTTGTCAGAGATTAACTTATATTAACTACGGTTCATTGTACAAAATTGTGTGGCAATCGCACACATTTTGGGTCATTATTGCACAATTTACTATATACTATATAGGAGCTACATCTAAATCTGAACCGATTTTCACGAAACTTGGCAGACATCATTCTAGACCTAATTCATTACACTCTACCAAATTTCGTGCAAATCGAATTATATATAGGGACTTTGGTACACCATTTATCTTAAATCGGAAGAAAAAATATATAGGAGCTATATCTCAATCTGGACCGATTTTCAGGAAACTTAACACACATCATTCTAGACCTAATTCATTACACTCTGCCAAATTTCGTGCAAATCGAAAGATATTTGCGGACTTTGGTACACCATTTACCTTAAATCGGACGAAAATATATATGGGAGCTCTATCTAAATCTGAACCGATTTTCTGGAAACTTAGCACACATCATTCTAGACCTAATTCAGTACGCTGTTGCAAATTTCGTGCAAATTGAAAGATATATAGGGACTTTGGTACACCATTTACCTGAAATCGGACGAAAATATATATGGGAGCTATATATAAATTTGGCCTGATTTTCAGGAAATTTAACACACATCATTCTAGAACTAACATATGCACAAAGACATAATACCCTGTGGTGAGGGGTATAAAAAAAACAGTGAGCGGAGCTGTATAGTCGGACGGGGCTGACCATATTAAACCCTACATAACTTCTACCAACCTCTAATTTTTGTGGTTCTATACTCTGAGCCTGGGCAAAATTTCGAGATGTTTGCACTCTCTTGACCGATTATAGGTCAACAGCTCCACGTTCTAACCCTGACATATTTTCCAAATCTTGTTTTCCCGAGGTGAATATTTAACCCATAAAATAAAAATGTGGTCACTTTATGTTGTGGTTGATTTGACCCTTGGAATATTGACCGATCATCATCTAAATAGCCGTTCTAAGTAATTGTTCAGATCCCCTTCACCGTGTAAAATATGTGATGTTCTGCATAAAATAATGTCCTTTAGAGCGACTAGAAAATATGACAAAAATAAAGATTTCGGTTTATTGCACCCTAAGCAGCATCTCAACATCACCGACAAATGTAGACCATAACCGGAATTTTATGTAAAATTTCAAAGCGATCAGCGCGACATTTCCGCCCTCTAGTGGGGTAATAGTAGTACTAAACAATATCATAACACAAAGACACCTTCAAATGTTTACGTATAACGCCCACACCTCAGTACACACAACCATATAATTGGAATCTGTTTAAAGGCTAACCACTCCTCTTGGATATACTGTGCACTTCTCGGATCTATGTTCTTCAGGGGTAAATATATATGCCATAGAATACACATATTGTAATTTTTCACAGAAAAGTCAGTGTCCATTTGACCCGCTAAATATTGACCGATCTCCATCAAAATAGGCATGCTTATTCTTTGGCCCGATCCCCTTTTCCGTATAAAATTTCGTGATGTTCGGGCCATAATTGCGGACTCTAGATCGACCACAAAAACCGACAAAAATTAAGTATTTGGTCCATTTCATGCCCTTCATTGACCAGAAGTGGTCCTACATGCAAAATTTCGTGAAGATTGGTCCATAACTGTGGCCTGTGTCGTGTTTACAAATTATAATGGACAGACGGACGGACACATATGTCTAGATCGACTCAGCTAGTCGAGATATGACGATCGGTATACTTAAAGGTGGGTCTAGGACCAATATTTCGCGGCGTTACAAACTCTTGGGGCTGCACAAAGCTATAATACCCTGACAACATCGTTGTGTAGGGTATAATAGATATTTCTAGCTAAAGTTCATAAAACAAAATTTGCATGCAACATTTTAAAAAGAAATGCGAAGAAGAAGAAAAACACAAACAACAACAACAAATAAATAGAAAATATTTGTTGTGCCAAAAGAAAGGCAAAATAGGAAGACGTTGAAATGGGGATAGCCTGCTACATTGATAGAAGGTGTGGTGCACACAAAAACACACACACAGCCATACAAATGAGTGAGGGGGGGGGGGGGGGGGTTGCAAACAGACATACAACAGATATTTATTTAAACTCGGCATGTGCCGCCAAGACCCGCCAAACTGGAAGAGGCAACGGCAGCAGTCAATTGTTATGCAGCTAAACATGGAGGCCCCAAAAGGCACACACACTCACAGAGAGCTGCAACAAAAACTTGGATACTTGTTAGCATTTAGAAAACCCCCACAACAAAAACAGCAACAACAACAACAGCAATACAACAGCCACATTCACTTTAGCACAGAAAATACTTTGTTTGCACAAAACCAGGCGTCATCGTCGTCATCATCATCATCAGCACAGCCATCAACACCACCACCAACATCTGAGTTTTGCCAAAGCAACAGCCCGACAGCCTGCCAGCCATTCAGAGTTGTCTACCGACGACATCGAGGCAACACAAAATCTAATTCCAGCCATCAATTCCAGTTCAAAGTCAAAACGAGACAGACAAACATAGCGACAACGACAGGACAGGCAAACTTGTTTAGATGGCTTGCTTGCTGGTTGGACCGACTGACTGCCAGTCAGTCAGTCAGTCACCCAACTGCCAGTATGACGGAATATTTAATGTTCCAGTTCGTTTTATTTATTTCTGTTTTGTTTTGTGCACTGAAAGCATTAGGAAGAAGGTAGAGGAGACAGCCAGCTGTTCACGAACCTAACAGTTGTCCTAACTCATACCCCTCCTCCTCCTCGAAATATCTGACAATACAAGCCAAAGCAAGAGTTGTACAAAAACATCATCATCATCATCGACAATACAGACCCTTCTAAGCTGTAGAGAAAAGTCCATAACAATGGCAACGTTTTGCGACAAATAGACGCCAACAACCATCCACATGGATGGCAGGTTTTAGTCTACAGAAACAACGACCTGCAATATGCAAACAACTACATTAGGGTAGAGTGAGAAAAAAAATTACTTATAATAAACTTCTTGTGAATTATTTAAAAAAAATATGTTTTAAAAAATCCACGCCTTGCGGGCAGATCAAAAATTTTCTTCTTCTTAGCTGGCTTGTGACAGAACCTGAAATCGGACGAAAATATGTATGGGAGCTATATCTAAATCTGGACCGATTTTCAGGAAACTTAACACTCATCATTCTAGACCTAATTCATTACGCTATTCCAAATTTCGTGCAAATCGAAAGATATTTGGGGTCTTTGGTACATCATTTACCTGAAATCGGACGAATATATATATGGGAGCTATATCTAAATCTGGACCGATTTTCAGGAAACTTAACACACATCATTCTAGACCTAATTCATTACGCTATGCCAAATTTCGTGCAAATCAAAAGATATTTGGGGACTTTGGTACATGATTTACCTGAAATCGGACGAAAATATATATGGAAGCTATATGTAAATCTGGGCCGATTTTTAGGAAACTTAACACACATCATTCTAGACCTCAAAAATATATTTTAAAAAATTTTTCTTCTTCATAGCTGGCTTGTGACAGAAATTTCGTTCCATAAGCCGAGCTTAGAAAAGATTTCCATGAGCGTCAGTCTTTTGCGCAGTTCTTCCAATTGGAAAGTCAATTCTCGGCAATGTTGTCTTCGACTTGATCTTTCCATCGTATTTGTGGTCTTCCCCTCCTGCGTGAATCATCAGCTGGTTCGCTTTTATATGCCATCTGGGCTGGGGCATCTTCATCCATTCTCACAACATGACCAAGCCAACGTAGTCGGTGCAGCTCAATACGTCTAACAATGTCGATGTCCGAGAATAGCTGGTACATCCCATGGTTCATTCGACGGCGTTATTCACCGTCAACCATAGATCTTTCGGAGAATTTTTCTCTCAAACACTCCAAGAGCTGCCTCATCTACTTGCTTAAGTACCCATGCGTCTGACCTATATAACAGCACTGGTAGTATCAGCGTCTTGTAGAGTGTGAGTTTGGTATGGCGGGAGGTGGCCTTGCTTTTGGGAGAATTTTTCTCTCAAACACCCCAAGAGCTGCTTCATCTGCTTGCGTAAGTACCCATGCTTCTGACCCATATAGCATCACGGGTAATATAAGCGTCTTGTAGATTATGAGTTTGGTCTGGTGGTGGCCTTGCTTTTGAGTTGTTTGTTCAGACCATAGTAGCATCGGTTGGTCATTACTATCCTTCTTCGAATTTCACAAATGATGTCATTCGTTTTGTTTATGGCGGTACCAGGGTATATAAAATCTTTGACTACCTACAGTTGGTCCGAGTCTACTGGACGTCGTGCGCGTTGATACCATTAGCTTGGTCTTCTCGCCGTTTACTGCCAGACCCACTTTGGCAGACTCCTTCTCATTTTGTTCAAAGGTGGCTGTTACGGCTCTCAGTGTTCGACCCATTATGTCGATGTCATCGGCGTAAGCGAGTAACTGGTGTTGTTTGGTGTACAGAGTGCCATTTCTGGCCACTTTAGCCTCTCGTATGACCTTTTCCAGCAAGATGTTAAAAAGGTCACATGACAAACTATCACCTTGTTTAAATCCTCGTTTGGTATTGAAGGGCTCCGAGAGGTCCTTTCCTACTTTTACTGTTGATCTTGTGCTTGTAATGTTATCTTGCATAGCCGAATTACTTTTGCAGGAATGCCAAACGCAGACATGGCTTTATACACCTCTGTATTGAAGAGCTCCGAGAGGTCCTTTCCGACTTTAACTGCTGATCTTGTGCCAGTTAAAGTTATCCTGCATAGTCGTATTTATTTTGCAGGTATACCGAACGTAGATATGGCTTTATACACCTCTGAACGGATAGGGCTGCCGAATGCGGGTTTATAGTCGACGAATAGGTGGAATGTGTCGATGAGTTTTTCGTGGGGTTTTTCAGGATTTGGTGCAGAGTGAAAATCTGGTCAATGGTGAATTTGCCAGGTCTGAAGTCGCATTGGTATGGTCCAATAATATTGTCGTTCACACAGCACACATGATAGCACTTTATATGCGAGGGGAAGGAGACGTATTCCTCTATAGTTGGCACATATCGTCTTGTCTCCGTTTTTTGTGCACGGGACACAGGATGCTGAGGTTCCAATCATTGGGCATGCATTCTTCTAGCAAAATTGTACTAATCAGCTGGTGCATGCTCCTTACCAGCATGTGACCACCAGTCTTGAATAGTCGGATTGTAAGCTGCTGCTTTATTATTCTTCAGCCGATAGATTACTATTCTGACTTTATCTTGGCTATTATTGGTCCTGGGGTATCCTCTTCACCTCTACTATTTGTTACCAGAAGTTTTTCAAAATGCTCCTTCCAGATGCTCAGCACGCTGTCTGTATCTGTCACCAGGTTTCATTCTTCATCTCTACAGGAGGTTGTGCCTGCATCTAAACCTTCGGTTTGGTGTTTTACCCGTTGATAGAATTTTCGGACTTGATTCTGACTCCTGTACATCTCGATTTGCCCACGCTCACGTTTTTCTTGTTCTTTCTTCATTTTTCTGAAAATACGTTTCTTATCTCTCCTTTTCTCCGGATAGTTCTCCATCGCATTACGTGTTGCTACTGTCCGCAGGGTTGACCTATACGCTGCGTTTTTCACATCAGTAGAATTACGACACTGCTGATCGTACCATGGGTTTCTTGATGGTGGTCTTTGGTACCCAAGTGTTGCTTTTGCTGCAGTTCGAAGGGAATGGACAATTCTCTGTCATTGTGTTTCTATATTATTATCGGGACAAGGGCTGCTTTCGTCAAGCAGTTGGGTAAGTTGAGCGCCGAGTAGGTTTCTGCTATCTGTTGTGTATGCAGCTCTTCGACGTCGAGTTTTCGTGTTGTGTTAGATCGCACTTTTGCTGCAACATTGAGACGAGTGCGTACCTTGGCTTCCACAAGGTAATGGTCCGAATTGATATTCGCTCCCCGGATGGATCGGACGTCTAATACACTGGATGAATGCCTTTCGTCTATCACAACATGATCGATTTGATTTCTCGCTGTTCGATCGGGAGAAATCCAAGTGACCTTGTGTATATCGAGATGCTTGAATCTGGTGCTGCTAACTACCATTTTTTTTTTGCTGCCGCGAAGTCAATCAACCGTTGTCAGATGTTTTTTCATGAAGGCTGAATATTCCGACAGTGGGACCAAAAATATTTTCCCTTCCGATTTTTGCATTAAAATCTCCTAGCAGAATTTTGATGTCATGGCCAGGGCAACGGTCATATGCTGTGTCTAGGCGCTCGTAAAATATGTCTTTGGTTTTTTCATCTTTATCTTCGGTCGGAGCATGGGCGCAAATAAAACTGATGTAGAAGAACTTCGCTTTTATGCGGATTATAGCAATTCGCTCATCTACTGGAGTGAATCTGGTGACGAGGTCTTTTATTATCCTGTTAACCATAAATCCGCAGCCAAATTCATGTGTCGTTTCATGGCAGCCATAATACAGGGCGTAATCATCTGATTTACTTACGCCAGTCCCTTTCCATCCCGTTTCCTGTAAGGCAATAATATCGGCTATGTACTTCTTGAGTACATCTGCCAAAGCGAACACTGAGCCTTGTCTGTACAACGTGCGCACATTGCAGATCGTGGTCCCTTATGCGTTTAGGGGGGCTTGTCAACATTAGGAGGAGTTTGTTTTTCTTTTTCTTTGCTTTTTCATAGTAGGTTGGGTTTTCCGAGAGTGGGCAACTAACCCGACGCCTCAACCCATTTTTTTATAGTTCTTATGGGTGAACTCGCGGCACATATTAGCTCACTATTTCATCGGGTGATGAAAATAGCTCCCCAGGTGGCACCACGGGGAGATCAGTGTCCACAATTCAGATGGAAGAGAGACCAAGATAAGCCTGGACTTCGCCATGCTAAAGCCAATCAGAGCCGTTGCTTGGTATCTATCATCCCCATACGCCATCCGGCTGTTCAAAAAATATTTCTTAGAAAATCCACGTCTTATTGGTAGTTCAGAAGATATAATTTTTTAAAAATCGACGTCTTGGAAAATCTATTCCTCAGTTTAATGCTTAAAAAAATATATTTTGTTTTAAAAATCAATTTTTTATAATTTGGGCTTCTGTAAATCCTTGGAAAAAAAATATTTTTTTTTTTAAATCCAATTAAATTTTTCCTCTGATTTTCATTTCAAAGCCTAGTGTTCTTAATTTCTATTTGTATTTGATTTTTCTTCTTCTTTCTTTTGTATCTCTCTTTCCAGATAACTATGTAAAATATATCCGACCCGAGCGCTTTGTTGCTGCTACCGATAATGTAGAGAAGATACAACGTGCGGTGCGGCCATGCCACACTTTGAGGTAAAAACTTTGTCGTCTATTCCCAGATATATTTTTTATATTCTACTTAAGATGTTCCTTCCATCGTAGAGACTCGGGGAGAGGGGGGAGGGTAGGAAAGGCACGGAATGTAAAATCATGTGGCTGTGGGGTCTACCCGATTGCCTGCCTGCCTCTTTGGTGTTTATTTTGCCTTACCCAAAATTAGATCCTTTTTGTAGAAAGGCAGCGGCAATCATCATTAGAAAAAAATAATAAAAAACAACAACAGCAAGACAAAGTCAAAACAAAGTATATCCTTTGTACATTTATTTCGACACACACACTCACACACATACATACCTACACCCACATAAATCCGCAAACGTGCAGACAGAACAGCTTCGATTGCCAGCAACAAGGACTTGTTGGGTAAAACAAAAATATGTTTTGACAAATAAAATTTATATATGGCCATAGCGTGTCAGTGTGTGTGTGGGGAAATACCCAACCCCCCCACACACCCACACACATAGATTTCCACAATGATTTGAGCAAAATAAGCCATAGTTTTTTTTTTGTTATAAAACAAAGACCCCGGGTAAAGAAAAAATTATTTTTCATTCGATTAGAAAGGGGGACGAGGGGGGGGGGGAGAAGGATGGAATCCTTGATAGGTTTGCAGCAGAGAGGGTGTCATGTTCATAGACAAAAGATTGTGACAAAGTTAGGCAAAACTAGGATAACAAGAAAACAAATGCTGTAGTCGGATTGGGGAAGGCGGTTGCTTGAGAAGCCTTTGGGGCAATGGCAATGATTCCGATGCTACTGCTGCTTCTGTTGCTATTTTAGATATTTTCCCTTAAGATTGGGGATAAAGGACGTGAGGCAATTTGCCCTTCTTCTTACCCTCCCTCTCTGTCGCCATCACCATTAACAACAATAGAGCAACAGGAGTATGAATCATGAAGCCAAAGACGGCATGGCATCCTCCTCCTCAATGCACAAGGGGGATATTAAAAGTCGTTGAGAATGTCAGGATTGTTCGGTAAGGTTGGGTGTTAGGAAGGGGGGTTGATGTAAGGAGGGAGGGGGAGTTATATGGATAATGTTTTCCATATATTGTTGCTGATGGTGACTGGACGGGGTCGGTTCAACGAGCAGTAGTGCCGTAGATTATGAAATGATATAAATGTTATAAAAATTATCAAAATGGGGAATGGGAAAGGGAATTAAAAGAGGGGAGGGAAAGGTGGTGTGGAGAAACCTGAAAACAACGATTAAGAATTTTTCCATCGAATGATAGAAGTAGAAAAATGCCACAGCATATGAAATGCTTGGGTTACGAAGCAAAGAAGGTCATTTGCCATGGATGTTCGGTATGAATGGAGAGGGCGATGGAAAAGAGAATACTATGGCCACAAATTTTTCTGTGAATATAAGTGTGTGAGTGTTTGTGTTTATATTTTTATTCAAGAAGCCAACAGCTTGTATAGTCCATGTAAAGGTCCAAGTGGTAACGAAGAAAGAATATCTATGGCCAACACAAATCAGATGCCAGGAAATGGACTTAAAATGTATGAAGTGGAAGAATGTGTCAGGGGAGGAGGGAAGAAACAACAACAATTTTTTTTTTTTTTAGAAAAAAAATATCACGGCAAATGGAAATAGGTAGTAGCATGGTAGATAACTTAATGGAGAGAAGGATAATTTTTGAAAAAAAAAAATCTTATAAGGGACAGTGGACTAAAAAGTATTTTTTTACGACACAGAAGTCCTGAATTTTCTAACCATTAAGGAAAGTAGTAAAGTCGGACTGGGCCGACTATATGATACCCTTCACCACTTTGGTTATATTCTACATATGTATCCTAACAGACTCGTTTTTGTTATATATTTATATCTGTACCGATTATGGGATCCAATTACCTAAAATCGGCCGAAACTATATATGGGAGACATATCTAAATCTCAACCGATTTTTATGAAACTTAGCAAACATTTTTATAGACTCAATTTAGAATGCTATGCAAAATTTCGTGCAAATCGAACGATATATAGGGACTTCGCGGCACCATTTACATAAAATCGGACGAAACTATATAGGGGAGCTATACCTAAATCTGAACCGAAAGTTAACACACGTCATTCAAGGCTCAATTTAGCACCCTATGCCAAATTTGGTGCAAATCGAAAGATATATAGGGACTTTGGTGCACCATTTACATTAAATCGGACGAGGATATATATGGGAGCTATATCTAAATCTGAACCGATTTAATTGAAACTTAACACACATTATTCTGGACCTAATTCAGTACCCTATGCCAAATTTTGTGCAAATCGAAAGATATATAGGGACTTTAATGCATCATTTACATAAAATCGGACGAAATTATAAACGGGAGCTATATCTATATCTGAACCGATTTTCACGAAACTTGGCAGACATCATTCTAGACCTTATTCATTACGCTGTGTCAAATTTCGTGTAAATTGAAAGATATATAGGGACTTTGATACACAATTTACCTTAAATCGGACGAAACTATATATGGGAGCTATATCTAAATCTGGACTGATTTTCACGAAACTTTGTCCACATCTTTCTTGACTTAATTTAGTATGCTATGCCAAATTTCGTGCAAATCGAAAGATATATAGGGACTTTCGTACCCAATTTACCTTAAATCGGACGAAGATATATATGAGAGCTATATCTAAATCTGAACCGATCTTCACGAAACTTAGCACACATCATTCTGAACCTAATACAGTACGCTATGCCAAAATTCGAGCAAATCAAAACATTTCCAAGGACTTTAGTGGTCTATTTACCTAAAATCGGACAAACTATATACGGGAGCTATATCTAAATCTGAACCGATTTTCACGAAACTTAGCACACATCATTCTGGACCCAATTCAGTACCCTATGCCAAATTTCGTGCAAATCGAAAGATCTATAGCGAAATTGGTGCTCCATTTACCTTAAATCGGACGAAAATATATATGGGAGCTATATCTAAATCTGACCCGATTTTCTTCAATTTCAATAGGGTTCGTCCTTGGGTCAAATAAGTGACTTATGCCAAATTTCATCCAAATCGGATGATAAATGCTACCTGTACTTTGTTTACTACAGACGGACGGACGTAGTCCCCCGGACTTCTTTTTTTTCTATAGAACATTTTCTTTCTCCAAACCACTGTGTCTGTGTGTGTGTAATTTTCTATTGTCTTCAAAAGGTTAGTTGGAAATTAAGAACAGTTATTATACACATAGTGGGTAGAGATGGTGGTAGAAGGTTGGGATGGCTTGGTGGATGCTCATAAATGAATTTCATAAAAATCGCCCACAGCAGTTTAGCAACAACAAAAACAAAGCTCTGCTGTGCTGCTCAACATCAAAAGTTACAAGACCGAAGATATTTTAACACACAAGCTTTGCCGGGGAAGACCGGCAAAGGAAATGAAATTTATGTTGCGGATGATGATGATAGAAGGAAGGGTGAGGGATGAAGGCGAGGTAATACAACCTGCCTGTTATTCTTGGAGAAGGTTGAGAAGGCGCTTAGAGTAACATTTTTCTAGCATTACTATTTAATGGTGCTGTTGTTGTTGTCGTGCATTATGTTTCTTTTATAGTTCGTGTAGTATGCTACACTGCTTCTTCTTCCCATCCCCGTTCTTCCTCTTCTTGGAGATTGTGTCGCCTGTCTACCTCATCATTGCCAAGAATTGTTCTTATTCTCATGTAGTCGGTACATTTGTGTTGCATTCCTAGACCATCCGCCTTTCATGTTTTTTTTTTCGTTTCATGTATGTCGTTGTTGTTGTTGCTGGACAGAAGATCTGCTATGGTTGTCTAACTTTGCTGGCGGTTCTTCTGTTGGTTACTTTGGCGCTGGGTAAAAATATTTGTGTGGTCATTATGACAAAAGTTTTGTTGTAATGGTTTTTGTTTTCTTCAAGTGGAACAATCGGGTGGATCGTGGGACCTACGATTTTTTTTCTGACGGGGTTTTTTATAGAAAAAATACGCCCCAGGGATCTGAGGAATTTCTTCTATAGAAAAAAGACATCTGAGGGACCTGAGACACCTCAGAGGACCTGAGACACCTCAGAGGACCTGACGTGAATTTTTTTCTATAGAAACAAGACAACTCAGGGACCTGAGGTGAATTTTTTCTATAGAAAAAAGACACCTCAGGGACCAGAAGTGAATTTTTTTCTATAGAAAAAAGACACTCAGGGACCTGAGGTGAATTTTTTTCCTATAGAAAAAAGACACCTCAGGGACCTGAGGTGAATTTTTTTCCTATAGAAAAAGACACCTCAGGGACCTGAGGTGAATATTTTGGTAATAGGAAAAAGACACCTCAGGGATCTGAAGTGAATTTTTTTGTTATAGAAACAAGACACATCAGGGACCTGAGGTGAATTTTTTAGCTATAGAAAAAAGGCACCTCAGAGACCTGACGTCAAATTGTTTCTATAGAAAAATTACACCTCAAAGGACCTGACGTGAATTTTTTTTCTATAGAAAAAATACACCTTAGAGGACCTGACGTGAATTTTTTTCTATAGAAAAAAGGCAACTCAGAGAACCTGACGTGAATTTTTTCTATAGAAACAAGACAACTCAGGGACCTGAGGTGATTTTTTCTATAAAAAAAAGACACCTCAGGGACCTGAGGTGAATTTTTTTCCTATAGAAAAAAGACACTCAGGGACCTGAGGTGAATTTTTTTCTATAGAAAAAGACACCTCAGGGACCTGAGGTGAATTTTTTTGTTATAGAAAAAAGACACCTCAGGGACCTGAGGTGAATTTTTTTGTTATAGAAAAAAGACACCTCAGGGACCTGAGGTGAATTTTTTTGTTATAGAAAAAAGACACCTCAGGGACCTGAGGTGAATGTTTTCCTATAGAAAAAAGGCACCTCAGGGACCTGAGGTGAATGTTTTCCTATAGAAAAAAGGCACCTCAGGGACCTGAGAAAATTTTTGTTTCTACAGAAAAAAACACCTCAGGGACCAGAGGTGAATTTTTTCTATAGAAAAAAAGACACCTCAGGGACCAGAGGTGAATTTTTTCTATAGAAAAAATACACCTCAGGGACCTGAGGTGATTTTTTTTTTCTATAGAAAAAAGACACCTCAGGGACCTGAGGTGAATTTCTTGCTATAGAAAAAGACACCTCAGGGACCACGTCCCCTGAGGTGTCAGGGGACGTGGCGTGAATTTTTTTCTATAGAAAATAGACACCTCAGGGGACCTGAGGAATTTTTTCTGTAGAAAAATAAACGTCCTTTTTTCCTATTGAAAAAAGTCGTCCTGAGGTGTGACAATTTTTTTCTACAGAAAAATCCTTACTTTTTCGGATTATCCTACCTCCTTTCGCAGTGAATGGCTTACCCAACATGACCATCACACAAATAAATAAACAAATGTAAACATTTTTACACACTCTGACATTCATTGATGGTGGCTGCCATACCGAACCGCACCGCCGCCCACCTTTTGATACAGGGGACCACAATGCCAGGCAGCCATCCAACCAACCATTGGAAAATTTAAAAAAAGGGAAAGAAGAGAAAGGCAAAGAGCCCATCATTTGTAAATATGCCAGTGTTTGCGAGTGTGTGTGTGTGTATCGGTGTGGTGCTCGAGTAAAAGCCCAACATGTTCGGCGAATGGTAAAAGAGGCTCGGTATGTGTGTTAAGTTTATTTGATGCTAGGTATGAGTGTCGGTATGTATGCTTGTGTGTGTGTGTTTGAGTTCTACATATACCGGATTGTTGTTATACTTGTTTGGTTTTGCCTTCTGTCGCTGGGAACCCCGCCCTCATCCGTATCCGCATCATCGTCGTCGTTGTTATTTGTTTAATGCATCACGTTATAACATTACGTAAGGGAATCCCCAACATTGTACATGAAAATTGTTGTAGTTGTTGTTGTCGGTGGTGGTGATGGTCGTAAATGTGGCTATGAGGCCAACAACCACCCACCCACAATTCAACGTCATCGTTTGTTTGTTCGCTCTCATCATCATCAACAACATCTCCACTGACATACATACTCGAAAATAATACGTACACGGCTACAAAGGTACAAATGCAAACTAGAGACACCCAAACATATATACATACAAAAATATAAAGACACTATAAAGGCCAACCGCCTTGTATGGCTGTAACCGGAACAACCCTCTTTCAGAAAAAAATTACATGAAAGAGGTTGTTAGGCTTGAGGCCGAGGGAATCTCAATAGATAAGCTGAAGTGAGTATTGACGTGACGGTTTTTTTTATAGAAAAAGGAGTCCTGAGGGGACCTGACGAATTTTGTCTATATAAAAAGAAGTCGTATCTTTTTTCTATAGAAAAAATCCTCAGGTCCACTGAGGTGTCTTTTTTCTATAGAAAAAAATCCTCAGGTCCCCTGAGGTGTATTTTTCCTCAGGTCAACTGAGGTGTCTTTTTTCTATAGAAAAAAATTCACGTCAAGTCCTCTGAGATGTCTTTTTTCTATAGAAAAAATTCCTCAGGTCCCCTGAGGTGTCTTTTTCCCATAGCAAAAAATTCCTCGGGTCCCCTGAGGTGTCTTTTTTCTATAGAAAAAAAATTCCTCAGGTCCCCTGAGGTGTCTTTTTTCTGTAGAAAAAAAATTCCTCAGGTCCCCTGAGTTGTCTTTTTTCTATAGGAAAACAATTCCTCAGGAGCCCTGAGGTGTCTTTTTTCTATAGAAAAAAATCCTCAGGTCCCCTGAGGTGTCTTTTTTCTATAGAAAAAAAAAAATTCCTCAGGTCCCCTGAGGTGTCTTTTTTCTATAGAAGAAATTCACGTCAGGTCCACTGAGGTGTCTTTTTTCTATAGAAGAAATTCACGTCAGGTCCCCTGAGGTGTCTTTTTTCTATAGAAAAAATTCACGTCAGGTCCCCTGAGGTGTCTTTTTTCTATAGAAAAAATTCACGTCAGGTCCCCTGAGGTGCCTTTTTTCTATAGAAAAAATTCACGTCAGGTCCCCTGAGGTGTCTTTTTTCTATAGAAAAAATTCACGTCAGGTCCCCAGAGGTGTCTTTTTTCTATAGAAAAAAAATTCCTCAGGTCCCCTGAGGTGTCTTTTTTCTATAGAAAAAAAAAAATTCCTCAGGACCCCTGAGGTGTCCTTTTTCTACAGAAAAAAAAATTCCTCAGGTCCCCTGAGGTGTCTTTTTTCTATAGAAAAAAAATTCCTCAGGTCCCCTGAGGTGTCTTTTTTTCCAAAAAAAAAAAAAAAAAAAATCCTTAGGTCCCCATGAGGTGTCTTTTTTCTCAGGTCCCCTGAGGTGTCTTTTTTTATAGAAAAAAATTCCTCAGGTCCCCTGAGGTGTCTTTTTTCTATAGAAAAAAATCCCAGTCCTTAAAACACTGTCTTCGATACAATAAAGTACAACAACAACTACTGCAACAACATTGCCTTACACAAAGTACAAGTTCACTTTGTAATTCAGTTTTTGTTGTTGTTATTTTTTTTTGCTTTCTTTTATTTATGCCGCCTCCTTTTCATACCTTTTTTTTTGCCATAAACATTTTCACTTAAAGCTTGCATGAACTGTTGGATTTTTTTCATAAGGATGTGTATGAATGTATTTATTTGTGGTCTCTATTTTATGTGTGTGTGCCTGTGTTGTCTGTCAAATGAAAAAAGGAATCAGATTCTATAGAAGGATATACAATTACTTGGAGAATATGGGTGGTGAGGTTTTGTGTACGGAAATCCACCAACAGTATGTCAGAAATTCAGTTAGTCAGGCATGCTGTCTGTAAGACAGTCATTGAGCCTGGCAGACAGTTGTTTTGGGTGGATGCGCACCTTCTTTTTTTTTTTGGGTACCTGTGAACTTTATTATTTGATCAGTTTTTCGTTTCCCCCCAGGGCTCTTTTTCTCTACTTTTACTTTGTGCTGTTGTATGTATGTATGTGTGTGTTATTTTTTGTTGGCATGGATTTCCTCATAAATTTTCCACTTTATGATTTGATGAAAACAAATGACAATGGGCCTGGCTTGTGGTGGCTCAGTGGGGATGTTCTGAAGATGTTTTCTTTTTTTGAGGGGTCTTTTATTTTACAGGGGATTCCCTTTGTAAATGATTGTCTTTTGTGTGGATTTTTTTTTGAAGTATGTATATATTTCTGTGTGTGTTGAATAAGTAATTAATTGGTAGAATGTTTTGAATTTTTCGACTTTGGTAAAGCCTTACGTTTAAAAGATTATTTATATTAAAAAAAGTAAAAGTTATCTATGTGACGGGTGACGTATGAGCATTGATTTTTTACAATACTCATACGCAATATGGTCAATATGCTAAGCCCTTCAGAGTCTCACAACAAAAATATTTTGTTTTTGCAAAATAGTCATGCTGAATCCCAGTTTGTTTTTTTATAAAAACAGGATTCAGCCTGACTATTTTGCAAAAACAAAATACAAATGGAATCCAAAATAAACCGCCAACACTACTGAAAACAAAAATATTTTTTAAAAAATCCACGTCTTATGGAAACTGGAAAAAAAACTTTCCAAAAATCCACGACTTTTGGAAAGTTCAAGAAATATTTCTTTCTCCTGAATCGATTTTCACTATACTTAACACACATCATTCTAGACTTAAGGGGACCCCCCATTATCGGAGTCAAAAAGTTTGTTGATATAATTCGATTCTTCCTTAATTCAGTACTCTATCCCAAATTTCGTGGACATCGAAAGATATCGAGAGACTTTGAGAGTTATATGTAAATCTGAACCGATTTTTAAATAAATTCTTATTCTCGATTCTTAAATAAATTCAGTTCTCTATGCTAGCTATATCTGAATCTGAACCGATTTTCATGAAACTTATCACACATCATTCTAGACTTAATTCGGTACGTTATGCCAAATTTCGTGCAAATCGAATGATGTATAGGGTCTTTGGTGCTCCATTTACATTAAATCGGTCGAAAATATATATGGTAGCTATATCTAAATCTGAACCGTATTTCATGAAATTTAACACACATCATTCTAGAATTAATCCAGTACGCTATGCCAAATTTCGTGCAAATCGAATGATCGAATGATAGGTTCATTGGTGCACCATTTACATAAAATCGGTCGAAAATATATATGAGAGCTATATCTAAATCTTAACCGATTTTCGCGAAATTTAACACACATTATTCTGGACTTAATTCAGTACGCTATGCCAAATTTCGGACAAATCGAAGGATATCGAGGGACTTTGTTACACCATTTACATTAAATGGGACGAAAATATATAGAAGCTATATTTAAATCTGAACCGAATTTCACGAAATTTAACAGACATCATTCTTGACTTAATTCATTGCGCTATGCCAAATTTCGTGTAAATCGAATGATATATAGGGACTTTGTTGTACCATTTACATAAAAAAGATTTTATTCTTTAATCGGATTTCTTCTGTAATCTGACAATATTGTTGTTGTTGTCGAAGAACAAAGAATGTTGGGAAAATATAATCCTCCTTCACTCCAAAATCCGCTTGCTGAATTTTCGTTTTTTACATTCCGGAATGTTTTCATTTTTTTTCAAATTAATTTTTTTTATTTTAATTGGCCTCAATGTAATTATGCCCTAAACCCAGTGAGGTAGCTATGGGGAGGGGACAAAGTGGGTGTATGTTAAAACAAAAAAAAAAATTGAAATTCATCTCCGGCGTTATCCCTGAAAATATGAAAAAAAAACAGTGAGCGCAGCAGTATAGTCGGACGGGCCGACCATACGATACCCTACACAACTACCACGGAACTCTCGTTTCCACGACAGAGGGGTCTACGATCCGAAACCACCCGAGTCTTACTCGGCCAATGTCTGTCACCTCAGCCCATTGTATAAAAACAATAGGGCTGCTACAACAACAACAACAACGATGGAACTCTATCTTTTTTGCGGATTTTTATTTCGAGCCTGGGCAACATATCGAGATAGTTGCACCCTCTTTCCCGATTAGAGGTCAACAGCGCCTATTCCTTACACTGACATATTTTCCGAATATTCCCAATATTCAGTACAGCCCTTCTAATTACTTGTTCAGATTCCGTTCAAAGTGGGTTGTGTTGTGATGTTCGGCTTATAATTGTCAGTCCACTTCATCACAATATTATTATCTGATCATCGCCGAAAATTATAGAAGTTGTTATTGACCATACCTGGATCTTCATTGAAAATTTCTACATTTCCGTCATCTAGTGCGGTAATGGGTAACTAAATAATATAGGAATACGTAACCACCTGTAACAATATAATTGGTATCAATTGTTAAGGTCAACCACTCCTCTTGGATATACTATCGACTTCTCGGGTCTGTATCCTTCAGGGGTAAATATATAGAATAAAAATTTTTTAATTTTTCATACAAAAGTCAGAGTCCATTTGATCCGCTATATATTGACCTATCTTTATCAAAACACGCATGTTAATTCTTTGGTCCGATCCCCTTTTCTATATAAAAATTCGCGATGTTTGGGCCATAATTGCGGCCTCTGTAGCGACCAGAAAAAAAACCGACAAAAATTAGATATTTGGTCCATTTCATTCCCTAAATATTATCCGATCTTTACCAAAAACAATAGGGTTCTTCATTGTGCAGAACCCATCCTACATAAAAGGGGGGTCTAGGACCAAAATTTCGCGGCGTTACAAACTCTTGGGCTGCACAATGCTATAATACCCTGAATGTATTATTCCCCCTCAACATCTACCCCTCTGTTTATGTTTGGGCCATAATTGCGGTCTCTGGTGTGGAGGGGATGAATATATTATTCCCCCTCAACATCTACCCCTCTGTTTATGTTTGGCCCATAATTGCAGACTCTGGTGCGACCAGAAAAACTGATAAAAATTAGGTATTTGGGTCCATTTCATACCCTAAATATTATCCAATCTTAACCAAAAATAATAGGGGTCTTCATTGTGCAAAAGCCATCCTACTTAAGGGTGGGTCTAGGACCAATATTTCGCGGCGTTAAAAACTCTTGGGGCTGCGCAAAGCTATAATACCCTGAATGTATTATTCGCCACTCAACATCTACCCCTTATGTTTATGTTTGGGCCATAATTGCGGCCTCTGGTGTGGAGGGGATGTTGAAGGGGAATAATACTCTGAATGTATTATTCCCACTCAACATCTACCCCTCTGTTTATGTTTGGCCCATAATTGCGGACTCTGGTGCGACCAGAAAACCCGATAAAAATTAAGTATTTGGTCCATTTCATTCCCTAAATATTATCCAAGCTTTACCAAAAACAATATAGGGGTCTTCATTGGGCAGAACCCATCCTACTTAAAGGTGGGTCTAGGATCAATATTTCGCGGCATTACAAACTCTTGGGGCTGCACAAAGCTATAATACCCTGAATGTATTATTCCCCCTCAACATCTACCCCTCTGTTTATAATGCTTAATATAATCCTTATTTTTTCTTTTTCTTTGTAACTTTAAACGAAGAAGCTTTTGCGAATAATAAGTGGTACCGAAAGAAAATTACAATAACAACAAGCGAAAACAAAAACAAAAACAAAAAACATAAACTTTTACTTACTTCCTCTTCCGCTTCCTTTGCGTCTGGCCATATTTCCGTTTTGTTGATGCTACTGCTGCTCCTTGTTAACTGCAATATTCCAATTATAAGAGCGCGTATTTGTGTGAGTGTGTGTTTGTGTCTGAGGCTCTGATTATATTATACTTATATATATATGAACAAGTATATATATATGTATATATAATGCCGAAGAGATATGCCTTCAATAAATCAGCAAAAGGAATGCCAAAGATGATGATATCCTTAAGACGTTGCAGAAGGTACATCCGTGTGTTTTTTTCTCTCAGACAAGAGGTGGAGTGGCAGGATGGCTGGGTGGATGACTGCCTGCCTGTTTGCTTGTCGGGCTGTTTGTCTGTGTGTGCCACCCAGGGATCCTTTTAGCTGAGAATATTGTTGATGATTATAATCTTGTGTTGGACCTTGTTGTCGTTGTTGTTTTTCTTATTATTGTTGCTATTCCATAAAGATATCCTTAAGAATGTTGTTGGAGGTGTTGGTGGTGGGGGTGGAATTAATGATTTTTGTTGTTGTTTCTTTTTTGTTCTTTTGAGTCGGATTTGTTGTTGTTCGCCTTGTGTGTGTTTGTTTGGAATTTATGAAAACTGAAAGTCCCCATTCAATTATATGAATGAGCTCCTTCCATTGTTCCTTTGGTTATCCTGCGAAAGGGGAGGGGTTCACTTAAAGCAAAGCAACAGAGTGGTTGCTTCTTTTTGTTCTGTTCCTTGTTAAAGACTCGTTTTCAATTGTTGCTCCAGTCCACTCTCTCTCTCCACCTCATTGGGATTTTGATGATGACGTTTGGAAGTTTGCCCTTTTTCCCCTCCGGTATCCTTGATGACTGTTGTTGTCGCTACCGTTTTTTTTTGTTGTCCTTATGGTTTCGATTGCCACTTTAGGCCATCATAAAGTCGTTCCATTGTCCTTTGTTGTTGTTGTTGCTTTTTTGGCCAATATTGTTGCTCTATTTGGTCATACATTGCTACGTTAGCTGGGTGTGGGGGGCGGATGATTAGGAATTTCGTGAGTTGGGGGTGACAACTTCTGACGTTGATATGTCCTTGAGGTTGGCTAGTCCTTGCTAGATTTTTTTTTGCTTTTTTAGGTGTCCTGCCCAAGCAACAAATCCTTGCTTTGGTTTTTTGTTCGTTCTTTTTTTTAGTCTTTGAAAAAAATGCTGAAAGGACTTTCTTGCTTTTGCAAAAGGATAACCAAAATCCTTTTTAGCTTCTTAAGGAGGGGAGAGCTTCCTTGCCTCTATTTTCTTCTTCGTGAAATAAATTTTCCCTTTTTTGTAAATATTTTATTGCTAAGAAAAAAGTATTCCCTTTTGTTTTCGTTTCGTTTTTTCCTCCAAAAGGATTTAAGCTTATTGTTGTTGTTATTATTGGTTGGTGGCTCCTTATTTAGGCCAGCTTTTGTGTTTGGCTCTGGCTGTGTTTTTGTGTGTGTGTAAAATATATATAAAAAATTTTTATATATATGTATGGATGTATTCGAATATATCCTTTTTCAAGTGTTAATGATATGTTTGTGTTGTTGTTATATTTGTTTTTTTTTGTTTTTACTGTATAAGGGATCCTTTTGTTGTTGTTAGCTTGTGGGGAAAATGTGGTTCTTTTGGTTTCTTCGGGTGTTGTGATTACTTTGTCAGGATGCCTTCTTTTATTTATTCTTATTTTTGGGTCTTTTAATTTTTTCAATTTATTATTTTTTTATTTGTTTGTCTTTTATATTTTTGTTGTTTGTTTTTTATTTTTGTTGTTGTTTTTTTTCAAGGCATATCCTTAATTATCACATTTGTCTGGTGCTGTATTAGTCGTTTGTCAAAGGATATGCTTGACTATTTTTTTTTGTTTTGTTTTTTTTTCACAATCGACCACTCGCTTCATTTTCTTCTCTTTTCCTTCTTTTTTGATTTTGTATATTCTCTTGAAATATCCCCCGCTGGCTCTTTGGAATGTCATTAATTTTCTTTCACCAGAATTTCATTGAAATACAATTTTTGCGCGTGCACAATTTTTCTGAAATAAATAAAAAAATTTTCAGAAATAAAATTTAGAAAAAAAAATAATTTACATTTTCTCTTCCTCTCTTTCTCTTTCATTTTTCCAATAATTTTGAACATATTTACATTGGAAAGAGATTTTTTGTTATTCTCTTTGAAAATATATTTTCAGGCATGGCTGGGACTATAAGGTTAAATATTTTAATGTTCTACAAAGCAAAGGCCTTATAGAGGTCTTTAATTGTGAGAATGCAGTCCCTCTTCCTATAGGGAGACTGTCTTCAGAAAAGAGTTACCTGTCTAAATCATATATTCAGGTTTCAAAAAAAAAAAAAAAAAATCCCACGTCCTGAAAAACCAATCCCTCTAGCCTTATACTATTAACCATATCATACCTTTAGAATGTCGAAGTTGGAGGTCATCTGACTATAAAAAATGTGTACAATTTAAAAATAAAAATTCATGCCTTGTTTAGGCCCCAAGAAATAAATCTACGCATTTTTAAGTCATCCACGTTTTTTTTAAAAATCCACGCCTTGTTTGGGTCCCCGAAAAAATATATTTCAACAAATCCACCAGATTTTCACACTGCGACAAATCCTGGAAAAGACCCACATGAAAACCAGTAAGGAAAGCAGTAAAGTCAGACGGGGCCGACTATATAATACCCTTCACCACTTTGGGTATATTCAACAGATGAATCCTAACAGACGTCGCATTTTTAAAGGACCAGTGAAATGAAATTGGATGCATAAACATGTCATTCTGCAACCGATACTAAATTTTTCATTTGATCAGATATAGAAGCTATATCTAAATCTGAACCGATTTTAAGGAAACTTAACACACATCATTCTAGACCTAATTCATTACGCTGTGACAAATTTCGTGCAAATCGGAAGATATTAAAATAATTTGGTACACCATTTACCTTAAATCGGACGAAAATATATAGGAGCTATATCTATATCTGAACCGATTTTCACGAAACTTAACATACATCATTATAGATCTAATTCATTACGCTGTGCTGAATTTCGTGCAAATCGAAAGATATTAAGGGACTTTGGTGCACCATTTACTTTAAATCGGATGAAAATATATATGGGAGCTATATCTAAATCTGAACCGATTTTTCCCAATTTAAATAGGGTTCGTCCTTGGGCCAAATAAGTGACCTATGCCAAATTTCATCCGAATAGGATCATAAATGCGACCTATACTTTGTTTACAATTTAACATGGACAGACAGACGGACATGCATAAATCGCCTGTTACAAACATATGCACAAAGACATAATACCCTGTACCACAGTGTGGTGAAGGGTATAAAAATCCCACATCCTGAAAAACCAATCCCTCTAGCCTTATACTATTACCCATATCATACCTATAGAATGTCGAAGTCGGAGATCATCTGACTATAAAAAATGTGTACATGTGCTTCTTGCGATGGAAGAGTTCAATTTATTTTAAATTTGTTTGGGTCTTCGAAAAAAATATTTAAACCAGTGAGGGGAGCAGTATAGTCGGACGGGTCCGACCATACGATACCATACACAACTACCACGGAACTCTAACTTTTTACTGATGTTTATTCCGAGCCTGGGCAATATTTCTGATATTTGCACCCTCTAGCCCGATTAGAGTGAACAGCACCTCTTCCTTACACTAACATATTTTCCAAATATTACCAATATTCAGTACAGCCCTTCCATACTTGTCCAGATTCACCAGGGTTGTGTTGTGGTGTTCGGCACATATTTGTAGCTATATATCGACTCAAAAAAAAAAAAAAAAAAAAAAAAACACAAAAATTAAGTTTTCGGTCTACTTCATTCCAAAATTATTATCTGATCATCATCGAAAATTATAAGCGTTGTCCTTGACCATAATTGGAACCTCATGGAACATTTCAAAGCGATCAGCGCTATATTTCCGCCCTCCAGTGTGGTAATGGTTTACTAAATAATATCTGAGTACGTATGTACCTTTAAATATTTAGGTGTTACTCCCACATTCGAGCGCATACGACAATAAAATTGGTATCAATTCAAAGGTCAACCAATCCTCTTGGATATTATATCAACTTATCGGAATTTTTGTCTTTCAGGAGTAAATATATACCCCACAGAATACAAATTTTGTAATTTTTCTCACAAAAGTCAGGGTCCATTTGACCCGCTTAATATTAACTGATCTTTATGAAAACAGGCATGTTTATTATTTTGCCCGATCTCCTTCTCCATGCAAAATTTCGCGATGTTCCGACCATAATTGCGGCCTCTGGACCGACCAGAAAATCAGACAAAAAATATAATTTTTGGTCAATTTCTTCCTTTAAATATTAAGCGATCTTTACCAAAAACAATAGGGGTCTTCATTGGGCAGATCCCATCCCACATGCAAAATTTCGTGAAGATTGGCCCGTAACTGTGGCCTTTATCGTATTTACAAATTATAATGGACAGACGAACGGACGGACGGACACACATGTCTAGATCGACTCAGCTAGTCGAGATATGACGATCGGTATACTTAAAGGTGGGTCTAGGACCAATATTTTGCGTCGTTACAAACTTTTGGGGCTGCACAAAGCTATAATACCCTGACAACATAGTTGTGTAGGGTATAAAAAATCCACGCCTTATTTGGGTTCCCGAAAAAAAGTATTTAAAAAATCCTAACCAATTGTAGGTACATGAGAAATATATTTAAAAAATAATTTTGAAAAATCCACGTCTGTTGCTGGTCTTTAAAAAATAATTTAAAAAAAATGCACTCCGGTTTTAAATCCTTGAAAACATATTTTTAAAACATGCACACCTGCTCCACAAACTATACAGGATCTGCTTGAAGGCCGACTTTTAACACTAAAATACCATTAGAAAGGCCGTTTATCTATGGTGGATCTATAGGAGATTTTCGGGCTCCGCAAAAGGATGTATGGAAATTATTGTGTATTCAGAAAGGTTTCTTAGACCCATTCAGACCTGGCAAATCCACCATAGACCAGATTTTCATACAGCGACAAATCCTGGAAAAGACCGCTATGAAAAACTCATGGACACATTTCACCTATTCGTCGACTACAAAGCCGCATTCGACAGCCCAATCCGTTCATAGGTGTTTAAAATCATGTCTGCAAAATTAATACGGTTATGCAGGACACCTTCAACTGGTACAAAGTCAACAATAAAAGTTCGAAAAGACCTCTCAGAGACCTTCAATACCGAATGAGAATTCAGACAAGGTGACAGTTTGTCGTGTGACCTGTTTAACAACCTGTGGAAAAGGTCATACGAGATGCAAAGGTGAACAGAAATGACATTCTGTACAGCAAATAGAAGTATATTTTTACTCGCCTACGCCGACGACATCGATATAATGGTTCGAACATTGCGCGCCCGGCAATAGACACCTTTGAACAAATTGAGAAGGAGTCTGCCAAAGAGGGACTGACAGTAAATGGTGAGAAGACCAAGCTGACGTCCAGTAGACTTGGGACCAACTGTCGAACATCAGAACTACAGCTTCGAGGTGGTGAATGATTTTATACCTCGGTGCCGTCATACATAGAAAACTAATAACATTAGCTTTGAAATTCGGAAATGAATAGTATTGACCAACAAATGCTATTATGATCTGAGTAAGCAATTCAGGAACATGGCCACCTCTTGCCAGATCAAACTCACACTCTACAAGACGTTGATACCAGCCGTGCTCTTGTTGTTGTTGTAGCAGCCCAATTGCTATTACACAATGGGCTGAGGTGACAGATGTTGGCCGAGAAATACTCGAGTCGTTTCGGATCGAAGACCCCTCTGTCGTGGAAACGTGCTGTTGTAGCTCTTGAATTGTTTGAGAGAAATATTTTGCGAAAGATCTATGAGCCGATCTGTGTCGACGGCGAATATGGCCATCGAAGAACCATGAGTTGTGCTCTTGAATTTTCAGACATATCGAGCTGCAGCGATCACCGTTATTGGTGAAATTGGATGAGGATGCCAGCTAAAAAAGGAATATAAAAGTGAGCCAGAACGGGAAAGGCCACGAATCCGATCTGTGGAATATGAAGCTGTCCAGCTGAAGGAGACCCATAAACCAGATTCTCCCTTCTTCCGAAAATAGTTATCTTTCAGAAAAAAACTCTATTAAGCCTATAAATCATAAATTTAGGTATTGAAAAACAATCCACGCCTTGAAAATCCATTTTTACTGAAGCCTTAAAAAATTGTCTTCTAGTCAGACATATCGAGCTGCAGCGATCTGGCCGTTGACTAGGTCATGTGGTGAGAATGAATGGGAATGCCCCAGCTAAAAATGGAATGTAGAAGTGAGCCAGAACGGGAAAGGCCACGAATCCGATCTATGGAATCTGTGGAAGTCAGTCCAGCTGAAGGAGACCCATAAACCAGATTCTCCCTTTTTCAGAAAATAGTTAACTGTCAGAAAAAACTCTATTAGGCATATAAATCGTAAATTCAGGTTTTGAAAAAATCCACGCCTTGAAAAAACATTTTTCCTGAAGCCTTAAAAAATTGTCTTTCATGGAGTTTTCAACATAGCC
The DNA here is from genome assembly GCF_032173495.1 of Musca vetustissima. Taxonomy (NCBI): domain Eukaryota; kingdom Metazoa; phylum Arthropoda; class Insecta; order Diptera; family Muscidae; genus Musca; species Musca vetustissima. Next base: position 53,985 of record NW_026879845.1, read on the forward strand.
GGACATATCGAGCTGCAGTGATCACGGTTGGTTGTCCCAACTTAAAAAATACATATAAAAGCGAGCCAGTTGATGGTTCACGCAGAACGGGAAAGGCCACGAATCCGATCTGTGGAAGTCAGTTCAGCTGAAGGAGACCCATAAACCAGTTTCTCTCTTCTTCAGAAAATAGTTACATGTCAGAAAAGAAAACTCTATTAGGCATATAAATCGTAAATTCAGGTTTTGAAAAGAATCTACGCCTTGGAAATCCATTTTTCCTGATGCCTTAAAAACTGTCTTTCATGGAGTTTTCGACATAGCCGGACATATCGAGCTGTAGCGATCTAGCCGTTGGCTAGGTCATGTGGTGAGAATGGATGAGGATGCCCCAGGTCAAAAGGCATAACAAAAGCGAGCCTGCTGATGGTTCCCGAAGAACGGGGAAGGTCACGAATCCGATGGAAACATCAAGTGGACGACAATATATCGGAACATGGTCTTTCCGACACGTCTTGAAAAAATTAACCCTTTGAAAAAATATTTTTGGGAATGTAACATCATGTCCCACCATGGAATAGGTATTGATGTCATACTTTCCATCCCTGTTTGTCGATTCCTATGTCCTTCTCTTTTTCTCAGAGCAATAGACACACACACAATTCCTTTGCTCCATAAATCAGATTCTCCCTTCTTCAGAAAATAGTTACCTGTCAGAAAAAACTGTATTAGGCATATAAATCTAAAATTTGAAAAAAAATCCACGCCTTGAAAATCCACTTCCAGACATATCGAGCTGCTGCGATCACCGTTAGCTAGGCCATGTGGTGAGTATGGATGAGGATGGCCACATCAAAAGACATATAAAAGCGAGCCATCTGATGGGAAATGCAACGAATCCGATGGGAATATCTAGTGGACGTCAATATAATTTTGGAACATGGTCTTTCAGACACGTCTTGAAAAAAGTAACCCTTTGAAAAAAAAATATTTTTTGGGATTGTAACATCATGTCCCACCATGAAATAGGTATTAAAACCATACTTTCCATCCCTGTGTAACGATTCCTGAGCCCTTCTCTTTTTCTCAGAGCAACGCACAAACACACAATTCCTTTTCCCCATCCCTGCTCCAAAGAGAGAATTCTGTGTAAATTTTACACACTTGTGTGTAAAACTCACCCAATACCCGTAGTATTGGTGTAGAGCTCATGTTGTTATTGTTGTCGTTCATTGAATGCTGTTTTGTCCTTTGTATTCAGGACGACCCTAGCGTAAAAGTTGTTACACTTACACACAAAAACGACTTTCTATACGGTAGTGTGAAAGTGTACGCGTGTGTCCTTATCTGTATACGTGTGTGTGTCTGTGTTTGTATTCATTTTTCTACAAAAAAGGATACGTACTTTGAATTACGTTATTGTTGGGTAAACACATCAACGAAAATATCCTTTGACAATTATAGGTGTTTGGGTGGGTGTGTGTGTGTGTGGGGGGCGAGGGTTTTAAAGTTCTATATAGGAAACAAAATTATCTCCCCACAACAACAACAACTTCAAGAGGTGTTTGTCGTCTATCACCAGCAGAAGTTGTTACTATATTACACATTTGACTTCCTTTTCCTCCTCCTCCTTCCTCATATATTCGATGTTGTTGTTGCTGTTATTTTTCTTCCTTTGCATTTCATTTCATTTTGTTGGATTTCCCTTTGATGTGTACTCGAATGTTTGTCGTTGCTCCTTTGGGAAATTCTAGAGAAAGAGATTTAAGGAAATGAACTACTCGATAGTGAATTTAGTTTTAAATGGCTTCAGGGTGTAAAAGGGAGGGTGTGTGTTGTGTTGGTGGAGGAGAAGAAATGACTTTTCAACTCCTTTTCTTTTGATATGCCTTATAAGATTTTTAAGGTGATAGTTGGGACAGCGGGAATAGTCATTGGAAAATCAATAACCACAAATTAGGTTTGGGAGAAAACGGGGATTTTAAAAAAATAATTTTTTTCAATTGTTTTTTTCAGTCGAAAAACTTTGTGAAATTTCTTCCAAGGTTCCAGGAGAAGTAGATCAGTAGATCTTGAATATGACCTGTAAAATTTACAGACAGCAGACGAAATAATGACACATTGCCGACCAGTCGCAGCTTGTCTGTACTCTAAATAAAGGAGACACGGTGATCCCGATCGTTGAGTGGTTGTAAGGCACTGCTGTTATTGTAAATTATTTATCCTTAGGTACTATTTAAACTACTCTTGCTTAGCCTAATCTCACAGACAAAATACGTATCAGTAAACTATTTGTTCTGATAATAGAATTTGATCTATATAGATTTTTCCAGCGTGTGCGGATCTTAGATTCTTATTTTAAAAACACTCCAGCGATCAAATTTTCTAGATCATAAAATTCTGTTCAAAGTATTTTGAACAGGCCCTCCACAGAAAATCCCCCCCGACTAGAAGGGCTTCTATAAACAATCCTCTTGCAATAGGTCCTCTATATTTAGACCCCAGTTGTGTTTAAATAGGAGACCTTTGAAAGAAGAAGAAGAAAAAGTTATAGAGGTCTTATATGGTAAGAACTGATTCATATATACAGGCCATTAAAAATTACAGGCCCTTTAAATTCATTAAAAAAACTTTGAAAAAACACGAGGATTTTTAAAAATATTTTTTTTTTTTTAATTGAAAATTAAAATTAAACATTTAAACATTTTTTTCAAGGTTCCAGAATCAGTAAGCCTGTAACAGTCTTCATATAGGTCCTCTATATCTGGTATCAGCATCTTGTCGAGAGTGAGTTTGGTCTGGCGAGAGGTGGCCTTGTTCCTAAACTGCTTTCTCAGACCATAGTAACATCTGTTGACCAACACAATCCTTCTCCGAATTTAAAAGTTAATGTTATTAGGTTTTTAAGGCGGTGCCAAGGTATATTAAATCCTTGCCTACCTCGAAGCTATAGTTTTCAAGCTCCACAGTTGGTCCGAGTCTACAAAACGTCTTGCGTGTTGATGTCATCACAATTTGAATGATTTTTTTAAATTGACTTTTTTATATTGAAAATTTGTTATAAAATTGCTTCCAAGGTTCCAGAATCAGTAAACCAATAGAGCTTCAATATGTCCTCCACAGAAAATCGTCCACAACAAGAAGGGCTTCTATAACCAATCCTCTTTCAATTGGTCCACTATTTCTATTGAAGTGTTTTTTTTTTAATAGTAGACCTTTTAAAGAAGAAGGAGACGAATTCATACAGGTCTTGTATAGTAAGACGAGATTCATATATACATCTCATTAAAAATTAGAAGATCTTTTATTTCCACAAAGGCGAACTTCTATAGTTGCTCCACAGAAAGTCTTCCACCATAAGAAGGATTTCCATTACCAAAAGTCTTCCTATAGTTTCTATACATCTTACTTAGCTGGCTTGTGACAGAACATTTGTTCCATAAACACAACTCTATAATAGCACCTCTTCAGGTAGATAACCTCTCATAGATCATTTTACATGTCTAATATTCTTCTCTGGCCAAGCTTTAATATTCAGATGCCCTATCATAGGTCCTCTACATTTAGTCCCCTTATATGGGCCTTCTAGGCCTACCTACCTTAACCAGAAATCTTTCTAAAAAATTGTTTTCTAAGTTCCAGATGAAGTAAACCAATAGGACTTCAATAGGCCCTCCACAGAAAATCTTCCATAACAAGAAGGGCCTCTTTCAATAGGTTCACTATATCTAGACTCCTTTTGAAGTGTTCCTTTAAAAAGCAGACCTCTTAAATAAGAAGGAGAAATATTTATACAGGTCTTGTATAGTAAAACAGATTCATATATACAGATCATTAAAAATAAGAAGACCTTTTATTTCCAGAAAGGCAAACTTCTGTACTTGCTCCACAGAAAGTCTTCTACCATAAGAAGGATTTCCATTACCAAAGGCCTTTGTATAGTTTCTCCACGCCGAACTTCGCTGGCTTGTGACAGAACATTTTTTCCATAAACCCAACTCTATAATAGCACCTCTTCATCTAGACAGCCTACCATAGATCATTTTACATATTTAATATACGTTCTACTGTGGCCAAACTTCAATAGTCAGATGCCCTTCTATAGGTCCTCTATATTTAGTCCTCTTATATAGGCTCTTTAGGCCTAACTACCTTAACTACAAATCTTTCTAAAAAACTTCGTCCAATTACTGACTTAGCTGGTTGTGACAGAACATTTGTTCCATAAACCAAGCTGAAAAAAGATTTCCAAACGTACACAGCTCTTCCAAATTAAAAGACCCTGTTCGGAAATATTTTCTTCCACTTGATCTTTCCATGGGATTCGTGACCTTCCCCTTCTGCGTGAACTCGCTTTTATATGCCTTTTGAGCTTGGGCATCATCATCATCCCTTCTCACCACAAGAGCTAGTCAACGTAGTCGCTGCAGCTCGATACGTCTAACAATACCGATGTCAGAGAATAGATGCTACAACTCATGGTTCATTCGACGACGACCGTCGACGCTGGTCTTCGGTCCATAGATCTTTCGAATAATTTTACTCAAACACTCCATCAGCCCTGTGCTTCATCAGTACCCATGCCTCAGATCCAAACAAAAGCACGGTTAGAATCAGCGTCTTGTAGAGTGTGTGTTTGGTTTGGCGAGAGGTAGGTAGCCTTGTTCCTAAACTGCTTACTTAGACCATAGTAACATCTGTTGGCCATCACTATCCTTCTCCGAATTTCAAAACTGATGTCATGTACCAAGGTATATAAAATCTTTGACTACCTCGAAGCTGTAGTTTTCAAGTTCCACAATTGGTCGGAGTCAACTGAACTTGTAGAACGTTGATACCATCAGCTTGGTCTTTCGCTCGCCATTTACTGCCATTCCCACTTTGGCAGACTCCTTCTCAATTTTTTCAAAGGTGGCTGTTACCGCTCGCAATATTCGACCCATTATGTCGATATCGTCGGTGTAGGCGAGTACCATATGCTGCTGTTTGGTGTCATTTCTGTTCACCTTTGCCTCACGTATTACCTTTTCCAGCAGGATATTAAACAGGTCACACCAAAAACTGTTTCCTTGTCTGAATCCTCGTTCGGTATTGAAGGTCCCTGAGAGGTCCTTTTCGACTTTAACTACCGACTTTGTGCCAATTAAAGTTATCCTGCATAGCCGTATTAATTTCGCAGGAATGCCGATCGCAGACATGGCTTTATACTTCTGAGCAGAATGGTCTGTAGAACGCGGCTTTGAGGTGGAATGTGTCGACGTATTTTTCGTGGATTTATTCAGTGTGATAGTGATGGCCAACCGATGCTACTATGGTCTGAGCAAACAACTCAAAAGCAAGACCACCTTCCGCCAGACCAAACTCACATTCTACAAGACGCTGATACTATCCGTGCTGTTATACGGATCTGAAGCATGGGTACTTACGCAAGCAGATGAGCCAGCTCTTGGAGTGTTTGATAGAAAAAATTCTCCGATTGATCTATGGCCTGATCTGCATTGACGGTGAATATCGCCGTCGAATGAACCAAAAGTTGTACCAGCTATTATCGGACATCGACATTGTTAGACGTATTGAACTGAAGCAACTACGTTGGCTAGGTCATATTGTGAGAATGGATGAAGATGCCCCAGTCCAGAAGGCATATAAAAGCCGATGTTTCACGCCACGAATACGATGGAAAGATCAAGTCGAGGAAAACATTGCCGAAAATGTCCTTTCAAATTGGAAAAACTGCACAAAAGACAGACGCGCCAGGAAATCTTTTCTCAGCTCGGCTTATAGAACGAAAGTTCTGTCATAAGCCAGCTAAGTAAGTAAGTCTATGTGTGAAAATCTAATCTATGGTGGATTTGTCAGACCTGAAGTCGCATTGATCTGGTTCAATAATGCCATTGACCCATGGCTTCAGTCGTTCACACAACATGCTGCATAGCACTTTATATGCGATGGGAAGGAGACTACTTCCTCTATGTAGTTGGCACATGCAAGCTGGGGCCCAACATTTTCAAAATTGTGAATATAGGGGCTACATCAAAACATGTACCCTGTGCTCCGACATCGAATTTTATTTTGATCAATAATAGTGAATAGTTCGGGGTGTAACAAGCGGAATGACGAATTTTATATACTCTCCTTCTTGTGGGGGAGGGTGTAAAATTTTTTTTTGTAGGTAAGGTATGAATTAAAAAAAAATAATAATAAAAAAGAGAGGAAGAAAATTTTTGAAAAAAAAAACGGAACAACTCTAATTTAATAAAAACGATCAGATTTTTCTGAAAAATTTTCCCTAATTATCGGGATGTCTTTTTTTCTTGGGGGACGTACCCGGTTACCCGGTTATTTGACCCGGAAGTTCGGGTACGGGTACCCGGTTATATCCGGTTCTACGGATCCGTTTAATATAAAATGGGTATCATTTTCAAGGTTATAAAAATACCTTTACATTGAGTGGTAACATTGTTATCTCAAACCATTTTGGAGATATAGTCAAAAAGTTGGGTTTTGGTCCCCGATTTTTTTGAAAAACTCCCTAAAAGTCGAACATGGGTCCGTTATAGTCCATCTCCATCCCAGACTCAAATGATAGACTACGATTTGCCCTTTCCAAAATGGTACTATATGTGTATCTGTTGTGGATCAAAAGATATGGGCCTTAGAACCCTATAAAAAAAGGAAAACCTTTCTAAATGACAGAATCTCCATTTAAATATTTTTTTTGGGTGACCGGCCTTCGGCCGGGGATTTAAAACTTTCTCCTATGGACATATACCATCACCGGCTACGCGACAGAAATTCTCTCTAAATAGAATATATATTTTTTGGGTAGCCGTCCTTCGGCTGGGTTTAAGGCTTTCTCTTATGGACAGATACACCGGCTACGCGACAGAATCTCTTGTTAAATAGAATATTTTTTTCTTTTTCTTTGGATTTAAGACTTTCTCCTATGGACAGATGCCAACACCGGCTACGCGACAGAATTTCTTGTTAAATAGAATATTTTTGTGGGTGACTGGCCTTCGGCCGGGGATTTAAGACTTTCTCCTATGGACAGATACCGACACCGGCTACAGGACAGGATTTAAGACTTTCTCTCCTGGGTTGGAGAGGGACTATAATGGACCCAAGTTCGACTTTTAGGGAGTTTTTCAAAAAAAAAAAAAAAAAAAAAAAAAACGGGGACTTTATCTCCAAAATGGTTTGAGATAATTAGGGTAAAAATACATTCTTCTGGAAAAAATTCACATAAATCTGAACGTTTTTACTAAACGATAGTTAAGCCAAAAATCTTTGTATAAAAAACTATTTTTTTAAATATAATTTTTATAAAAAAAAAATTTGTATAAAAATATTTTCATAAAAATTTATCTTTTTTTGTATACAAAATTGTTCATTTTTTAAATTTTTTAACTATTCATTTATAAAAAATTCATTTTTTTATAAATCAAGTATTTTATTTAAAAAATGAATTAATATTTATCAATTTAAAAAATATATATTTTTTAATTACCCCTTTAATATTTTTTATTTATTTATTGAGACTTTATATTTATTTATTTAAATACACATTTTTTATTATTCATAATTTTTTTATTTAAAAAAAAATATATAAAATTATTATAACATTATAATAAACTCGTCACATTTTCGCACTCAAAATAATTAACCGTATAAAAAGAAATTTAACGACCGTATCACACATCATACATGAATTATCAGAGAACGAGAATACCAACAACAACAACAAAATATATTCAAAACGACGACACACTGAACAGAAAAAAAAAACAATTATTTAATTTCAATTTTTTTGTTTCTTATTTGTTGTTGTTGTTTTATTTGCTGTTAAATATTTCATTCATTTTTATGGCTTATTATTCGCTGTTGTTGTTGTTGTCAATTGATTAGCACGTTTTCTCGTTTTGTTGTTTTCGTTTTCGTTCTTTTCTTTTTTTTATTGTTGTTACATATTTTTTTTCTTCGTTTTGATTAATGCTCTGGCTGGCTACCACATTTTCTTCGATTGTGTGTGCTGTGCTGTGTTATGTTCTGTTTTGATTCTCTTGTTATTTGTTGTTGTTATTCTTTATTTAGTAGTAGTTGTAATTATTATTATTTTTTCATTTATAATAAAAAAACCGTAACCGTAGCAAAACGAACGAACGATCGGTCGAGCGCCGTAATAAATCCTCCGTACGTACGTCCTTCTCTGGCAACGACAAGCGACGAACAAAAGTTTTTGTGTTTGTCTCCTCCGTGCAAAACAGAACAGTATTTGGCAAAAATTATGAACTCATCACACAACACACTGAGTGGGGAAAAGCAGCAGCAACAATAATAACAATAACAACAACATGGACTACGGCAACGACAACAACAATGTGCACACACACAGAGCAGCAGCAGCAACAACAACAATAACAACATTATGAAGTAAGCAAATAACAACACAACAAAGTGTATTAATGGGGGGCAAATTGGCACACAGAGCTCTCTGTCTTTCTCTCACTCTCTTTCATTTGTGGGAACTGCCTTTGTGGGGGGTTCTCTTTGTAAGGCCTATTTTAAAGAGAGAGATATATAACGGAAATGAAAGAGATTTATAAGCAGTGCTAAGCGTGATTTTATATTTGTCGGGATCGGGATCGGTGTTGAGAGTTTCTCTCTCGAGAGAGAGTAATTAGAGTTGCGCTATTTTTAATTTTGTAACAAGCGTACTTTTTGTTAACAAAAGGTACGAATTGACATAAACGTACCAAAACAAAAATTAGATTTTTTTATTATTCGTGAATACATTTACGCTTAAATTATAACATATGTTATTTATGCAAATAACTGGTATAAATATTGGCCAATATTTCTCGATAATTATGATTTATTATCATTTGAAGTAGAATTTAAGGTACCTTTTCGTACTTTTTTGTTCCTACCTGTGGTAATGTTTTCCAACACAATTCACAATTTACCACTGAGAGAGAGAGAAACTCTCAACACCGATCCCGATCCCGCCAAATATAAAACCACGCTAATAAACAATCTCTTCTATGGTTATTACTGCGGAAATTCTCTTTAGAATGCGAATGAACTGAGTTTTTTTTTTTAAAGAGAAAGAGAGCTGTTTTGTAGGTTTTTTGTATGAGGAACAAATTTTTTTTTGCTTTTTTGAATTCTTACTCTTTTTTCCTGTTATTTTTTGTATCGAATTTGGGTAAGGTTAGGGTCTTGTTGTTTTGTTGATAATATGAGCGACCGGGTGTCATTTACATTACTGTGACAATCTATGCAAAAAAAAAAAAAAAAAAAAAATGTATGTAAGTGAAGAAATGTAAATTTGAAAGGACTGTCATTTGAAAGGACCTACATCAGGACTTTGTTTGATTTTAGACAGTGATTCGTAAAGGTCTTTCCTTAAATGTTCATAACCTCAATCACAGAGCTTATTGACTGCCTAACTTAACAATTTATCAACGCCCAGACGAAATGACTGAAGTTAGAATCTTGTAATTTGGGGTTATGGTCTCTTAAAGTCCGAAGGTCTTATTCGACACCATCGGACTTTAAGAGACCATAACCCCATAATAATTGGGTTTTTCTTGAAATTCGTACTAGAACGCCACAAAAAGTACGAAATTTGTATTTGGCGAACCGGTACAGTTATAACTCTTAAATTTCAAAAACGGTTTTTGGAAGACTAGGTTTTTGAAAATTCGTACAAGAACGCCACGAAAAGTACGAAATAGGATTTGGACGAAATAAGGGTTCCATTTGTATTTTGGAAATTCGCACTAGAAAGGTACGAAAAGTGCGAAATATAGATCCGTTTGTATTTGACGAACAGATAGACCGATAACCGATGTTCGAAAAGTACTACAACGTACTAAATTTGGTACAATTTTGTAGCATACGGGAATGGATAGGGCTAAAAAAACTTGGCATTTGGTATGCGAATCAAGATTGTAGCAAAGTAGAATCGATATAAAGAGCTGGTTTTGGAAATGTGTACTCATGTTTACCCAAAAGTATTATGTGGTACTATATTTGGTATAATTTTAATTTGGAGGTAAGGATGGGGCTGGAATCTTTAAAATTTGCAACTAACATTACTGCCGGAATGTGAGATGTCGATATGTACGTAGTTTGGCAATTTTTTTTTTACTTATGTATACAAAAAGTACTAAATCGTACTATAATTAGTACAATTTGGATTTGGGTGAATTGTGCTGGTATTAAATTTGGTACAAAATTGAATTTTAGATAAACCGATGAAGCTAACATCCTAAAATTTGGACCAGTACAGTAGGCATACCCCAAGCCTGGGAAGTTTTCGAAATTTGTACTAAATGGTACTAAATTTGGTAGCATTTGAATTTTAGGTTAACCGATAGAGCTGAAATCCTGAAATTTAGAGTTCCGATCATTATTGTAGGTTTGGGGTATTTATGCAGTTTTCGAAATTTGTACTAAATGGTACTATATTTGGTACCATTTGAATTTTAGGTGAAACGATAGAGCTGAAACCATGAAGGTTGGAGTTAGTATTATTATTGCAGGATTGGTCTATGTAGGAAGTTTTCGAAATTTGTTTTAATTTGTACAAAATGGTACTAAATTTGGTACCCTTTTAATTTTAGGTGAATCCATAGAACTGAAATCCTGAAAATTAAAGTTAGGATCCTAATTGTAGGATTGGTGAATGTAAGAAGTTTTTGCAATTCGTACTAAATTTGGTACAATTCATATTTTATTTGAACCGATAGAGCTGAAATCCTGAAATTTGGAGTTACGATCATTATTGTAGGATTGGGCTATATACGAAGTTTTCGAAATTTTTACTAATGGTGGTAAAAATGGTACTAAATTTGGTACAACATTGAATTTTAGATAAACCGATAAAGCTAACATCCCAAAAATTTGGAATTAGGATCATTACTGTAGGATTGGGGTATGTAGGAAGTTTTCTAGATTTGTACTAAATGGTACTAAATTTAGTACAATTTGAATTTTAGATGAGTTAAGTTTGTTAAGATAATTATTGTAGGATTGGTGTATGTAGGAAGTTTTCGAGATTTGTAATAATGTGTACTAAATGGGTACTAAATTTGGTACAAGATTGAATTTTAGTTGAACCGATAAATCTGAAATCCTGAAATTTGGTGGATCATTATTATAGGATTAGTGTATGCAATTTCGAAAACTTCGAATATTGTAGTAATGTGTACTAAATAGTACGAAATTTGCAAGGAAATTTGCATTCATCCGACCAAACTCACACTCCACACGACTCTGAGCACCTGCGCAAGCAGATGAGGCACCTCTTGGAATCTTTGAGAGAAAAAGTCTCTGAAAGATCTATGGGCCGATCTGTGTTGATGGCGAATATCGCCGTCGAATAAACCATGAGCTGTACCATCTATTCTCGGACATCGTCATAGTCAGACGAGCTACAGGAACTACGTTGGCTAGTGGCATGTGGTGAGAATCGATGAAAAGACCTCTCCGAAACCTTCAATACCGAAAAATGATCCAGACAAGGTAACAGTTTGTTGTGTGACCAGTTTAACATCCAACTGGAAAAGGTCATACAAGAGGCAAAGGTGAACAGAAATGGCAGTCTGTGAACCAAACATTGAAATATTTTTATACCCTTCACCAAACTGTCGTACAGGGTATTAGGTCTTTGTACATATGCTTGTAACAGGCAAAAGGAAACGAGATAGAAACATGGTTCCTTTTAAGAATATGCATAGAATCACTTTCTGAGTCGATTTACGCATGTCCGTCCGTCCATGTATTTTTGTGAACAAATTACAGGTCGCATTTATGATCCGATTTGGAATTAAATTTGGCATAGGTCACATATTTGGCCCAAGGACGAACCCTATTGAAATTGGGAAAAATCGGTTCAGATTTAGATACAGCTCCCATATATATTTTCGACCGATTTAATGTAAATGGTCCACCAAAGTCCCTATATATCTTTCGATTTGCACGAAATTTGGCACGGCGTAATGAATTAGGTCTAGAATGATGTATGTTACGTTTTTGTGAAATCGGTTCAGATTTAGATATAGCTTCTATATCTGATCAATTGAAAAATGTATTATCGGTTGCAGAATGACATGTTCATGGATCTAATTTCATTTAAAAATGCGACGTCTGTTAGGATCCATCTGTTGAATATACTCAAAGTGGTGAAGGGTATCATATAGTCAGCCCCGCCCGACATTACTACTTTCCTTACTGGTTTAAGTTCGGCATATTTATAGGGCACGCCACTTTTGTATTCAGACGTTCTGCATACGCATCTTTACGATTAAAATTTACAACTAGCGCCATCTGTTGTACACTAGCTGTATCGACACACATTTGAAATTGTTGCCAATCGAAAATATTTGAGGGTGGTGAACTCTCTTGTCGAACACACCACCTATGTATTGACCGTTACATTTAATATTTTGTTTTTCTTCTTTTTTCAGATTACTTCATACGGATTGCTGGCTGGTATGGTTTTTTTTTGTTGGTGAGTAAAACAATCTGTTGTTTTGTAAAATTTTTAGTGGACATAATTATTCAATACCAAAATTTTGAAAATAGTCTTCGTTTACGTGTCGGGGGATTTCTGGATGGGCTGGAGAAAGTTTTATAATCCGCTTGGGGTGTTTCTTTATCGATGGCTCAATGGGAGTCTTTCTATGTGGGCTGGAAGGAGTTATGATTGTGGTGATAAAAGGAGGAGTCTTTACAGACCATCTGAGGGGTAGTGATAGATCAATATTTTGCCAGGCAAATATTTATTTTTTTTATTTTTGCCTATTTTAATTCTAGTAGCTCCAGAGATCATTATTATGGCTCGAACTTTATAAAATTTTACGAGGGAAAGGTGTTTTGGGCAACAAACGAAGTATGGTTCTTTGGATGATAATCGGTAAATATTTTGCCGGTCAAATGTATCAAAATATTTGTGAGAAAAGAGACTCATTTGCTATTGTCTATAGAAGATCTAGATGTATTTTACTGTCTATAGAAGACCTAAACGTCTTCTATTGTCCATAGAATATCTAGTGTCCATGAAAGATCTAGAGGTCTTCTAGTGCCCAAAGAAGACCAAGAGGTCTTCTAATGTCTATAGAAGACCTATTGTCCATAGAAGACCTGGAGGTCTTCTAGTGTCCATAGAACACCAAGAGGTCTTCTAGTCTCCATAGAAGACTTAGAAGTCTTCTAGTGTCTATGGAAGACCTAGAGGTCTTCTAGTGTCTATAGAGGACTTGGAAGTCTTCTAGTGTCTATAGAGGACCTAGAGGTCTTCTAGTGTCTATAGAGGTCTTCTAGGGTCCGTAGAAGACCAAGAGGTCATCTAGTGTCTAAAGAAGACCTAGAGGTCTTCTAGTGTCCATAGAAGACGTAGAGGACTTATAGAGTCCAAAGACCTATAGGTCTTCTAGTGTCTATAGAAGACCTAGAAGTCTTCTAGTGTCTATAGAAGACTTAGAGGTCTTCTAGTGTTTATAGAATACCTAGAGGTTTTCTAGTGAAAATAGAGTCTATACAGGCCCTAGAGGTTGTCTACAGTCCATAGAAGACCTATAGATCTTCTAGTGTCTATAGAAGACATTGAGGTCTTCTATTGTCTATAGAAGACCTAGAGGCCTTCTTTTGGAAACCTAGAGATTTTCTAGTGTCTATAAAAGATCCAGAGGTCTTCTGGTGTCTATAGATGAGAGTAAAAGACCTCCTTTTAAAAATACTTAAAAATATTTTTTTAAAAAATCCACGCCTAAGGATCCAGAAAAATATATTTTGAAAAATATATTTTTATACCCTTCACCACACTGTGGTACAGGGTATTATGTCTTATATGTTTGTAGCATGCAAAAGGAAACGAGATAGACACATGGTTCTTTTTGAGAATATGCATAGAATCACTTCCTGAGTCGATTTATGCATGTCCGTCCGTCCGTTTGTCTGTCCGTCCATTTAAACAAAGTACAGGTCGCATTTATTATCCGATTTGGATGAAATTTGGCACAAGTCACTTATTCGGCCTAAGGACGAATTTTTTTTTATTGAAATTGAAGAAAATCGGTTAAAATTTAGATATAGCTCCCATATATATTTTCGTCCGATTTATTGTAAATCATGCACAAAAGTAACAATATATCTTTCGATTTGCACGAAATTTGCCACAGCGTAATGAATTAGGTCTAGATTGATGTGTGTTAAATTTCATGAATATCGGTTCAGATTTAGATATAGCTCCCATATATATTTTCGTCCGATTTTATGTAAATGGTGCACCAAAGTCCCAATATCTCTTTCGATTTGCACGAAATTTGGCATAGGGTACAGAACTAGGTCCAAAATGATGTTTGCTAAGTTTCGTAAAAATCGGTTCAGATTTCGATATAGCTTCCATAATAATTTCGTCCGATTTTATGTATATGGTGCACCAAAGTCCCTATATAACTTCCGATTTAAACGAAATTTTGCTTAGTGTACTGAATTGAGTCTTGTATGACGTGTGTTAAGTTTCGAGAAAATCGGTTCAGATTTAGCTCCCATATATAGTTTCGTCCGATTTTATGTAAATGATGCATTAAAGTTCCTACATATCTTTCGATTTGCACGAAAATTGGCATAGGGTCAATAATGAATTAGGTCAAGAATGATGTGTCCGATGTTTCGTGAAATCGGTTCAGATTTAGATGTAGCTCCCATATATATTTTCGACAGATTTCAGGTAAATGGTGCACCAAAGTACCTATATATCTTTCGCTTATATATCTTTAGCTTATATATCTGACCAAATGAAAAATTCATTATCGGTTGCAGAATGACATGTTTATGGATCCAATTTAATTTTACTGGTCTTTTAAAAATGCGACGTCTGTTAGGATTCATCTGTTGACTATACCCAAAGTGGTGAAGGGTATCATATAGTCGGCCCCGTTCGACTTAAAGGTTTTTATTTTGAAAAATCTATTCTATCCTGAAAAATATTCACTAGAGTCTTATGAACAAAAATATTTCATTGTTTTTAGGATTACCATTTTAATCTGCTTAAATATAAACAGATTTTATTTATATCCCATATTTTTATTTTTTCCTTAGACAAAGAGAAAAAAATAGACAACAACACTTAATTCTACTTCCGCTTCTCGGAAAACATCTCCAGTTAAATAATATCTTCAATAAACTAAACCCCAATTTAATTTGTTTTCTTGTTGATAACCTAGAAAACGTTCCGAACAACCGATGGAAAGACCAAAGAAAAAATATCATATTTTTCTAGGCACTTATTTAACATCGGCTACTTCTCCTCCCCTCCTCCTTCCTACTCTTCTTCCTCTCTTCGAGGAAAGTTTGTTGAATTGAATTTTTATTGTCTTTCGTTGAGTGTGCAAGAGTTTTTCTTCCATGGAAAACTTTGTTTTATAACAACAACAACAATTAAGTCAACATAGAAAATAGCAACAACAACAACATCTCAGACTCCCAGCGTGCGGAAGACGCATGCCTCCAGCCAGCCAACCAACCAATATTGATGATAATATTTATATCGTAATTTATATTCAGTACAGGACAGGATTTATGACCTCCAACAGTTGGAGAAACCAAAACACAAATACCTGTTTAGGAGGATGGACAAATTGACAGACTTACGAGTCGGACAGACTGCCATACTCACACACAATGCGTTCAAAATATTACATAAACGTCGTCGTTTATAGCTTAACATAATTTTATGGCAATTTAATGTGGAGCGATAACATTTCTGACTGGTTGACTGACATATTGACCCATCACAAATCAGGTCATAAATTGGGAATTGTTTTTGTTTTTTGGCATAGACAATTATTTCGATGCAAAATATTTAGGAACAAAGAAAAACACAATGAGATCTGAGGATCCTGAAAAATATTTTTTTAAAAAATCCACGCCTTCTAAGGATCCTGAAAAATATTTTTTAAAAAATCCACGCCTTCTAAGGATCCTGAAAAATATTTTTTTAAAAAATCCACGCCTTCTAAGGATCCTGAAAAATATTTTTTTTAAAAAATCCACGCCTTCTAAGGATCCTGAAAAATATTTTTTTAAAAAATCCACGCCTTGCAAGGATCCTGAAAAATATTTTTTAATAAATCTACGCCTTCAAAAGATCCTAAAAATATGTTTTAATATATCCACGCCTTCAAAGGATCCTAAAAATATGTTTTAATATATCCACGCCTTCAAAAGATCCTAAAAAATATTTTTTAATAAATCCACGCCTTCAAAGGATCCTAAAAATATGTTTTTATAAATCCACGCCTTGTGAGGCTATCGAAAAATATGTTTTAATAAATCCACGCCTTATGGGCCTTAGAAAAATATGTTTTAATAAATCCACGCCTTGTGAGGCCTTAGAAAAATATGTTTTAATAAATCCACGCCTTGTGAGACCTTAGAAAAATATGTTTTAATAAATCCACGCCTTGTGAGGATCCTGAAAAATATTTTTTTAAAAAATCCACGCCTTCTAAGGATCCTGAAAAATATTTTTTAAAAAATCTACGCCTTCTAAGGATCCTGAAAAATATTTTTTTAAAAAATCCACGCCTTCTAAGGATCCTGAAAAATATTTTTTTTAAAAAATCCACGCCTTCTAAGGATCCTGAAAAATATTTTTTAATAAATCTACGCCTTCAAAAGATCCTGAAAAATATGTTTTAATATATCCACGTCTTGTAAGGATCCTGAAAAATATGTTTTAATATATCCACGTCTTGTAAGGATCCTGAAAAATATGTTTTAATAAATTCACGCCTTCAAAAGATCCTAAAAAATATTTTTTAATAAATCCACGCCTTCAAAGGATCCTAAAAATATGTTTTAATATATCCACGCCTTCAAAAGATCCTAAAAAATATTTTTTAATAAATCCACGCCTTCAAAGGATCCTAAAAATATGTTTTAATATATCCACGTCTTGTAAGGATCCTGAAAAATATGTTTTAATAAATCCACGCCTTGTAAGGATCCTGAAAAATATGTTTTAATAAATCCACGCCTTGTAAGGATCCTGAAAAATATTTTTTAAAAAATCCACGCCTTCTAAGGATCCTGAAAAATATTTTTTAAAAAATCCACGCCTTCTAAGGATCCTGAAAAATATTTTTTTAAAAAATCCACGCCTTCTAAGGATCCTGAAAAATATTTTTTAAAAAATCCACGCCTTCTAAGGATCCTGAAAAATATTTTTTTAAAAAATCCACGCATTCTAAGGATCCTGAAAAATATTTTTTAATAAATCTACGCCTTCAAAAGATCCTGAAAAATATGTTTTAATATATCCACGTCTTGTAAGGATCCTGAAAAATATGTTTTAATAAATTCACGCCTTCAAAAGATCCTAAAAAATATTTTTTAATAAATCCACGCCTTCAAAGGATCCTAAAAATATGTTTTAATATATCCACGTCTTGTAAGGATCCTGAAAAATATGTTTTAATAAATTCACGCCTTCAAAAGATCCTAAAAAATATTTTTTAATAAATCCACGCCTTCAAAGGATCCTAAAAATATGTTTTAATATATCCACGTCTTGTAAGGATCCTGAAAAATATGTTTTAATAAATTCACGCCTTCAAAAGATCCTAAAAAATATTTTTTAATAAATCCACGCCTTCAAAGGATCCTAAAAATATGTTTTAATATATCCACGTCTTGTAAGGATCCTGAAAAATATGTTTTAATAAATTCACGCCTTGTAAGGATCCTGAAAAATATGTTTTAATAAATCCACGCCTTTTAAGGATCCTGAAAAATATGTTTCAATAAATCCACACCTTCAAAGGATCCTGAAAAATATATTTTAATAAATCCACGCCTTTTAAAGATCCTTAAAAAATTTTTTTTTAAATCCACTATTTTTTTTTAATCATCGCCTCTACAAAAAAAATGGCCGAAACATGAAGGTCAATGACCTTTAGTGTGGGTTCGAAAATATCCACTTTGCGCTAACGAAGTAGCGGGCATATTCCGTTGATTCCTCCTAAATTTCCTGTTAAGTAGCAAACTTTTCACTCCAACCTCACTCAAGTCATTTTTATTGACCTCTCTTAAAAGGTTTTTTTCATCGTTCATTTCTTGTCTCTTCAAGTTCAGGGATTTATTTTTCTTTTTATTTCCGTCCTTTGTCAAGTTTCTTAATAATAATTTTTGTTGTTTCTTATTTATTTTTTTTTGTCTCTCCGTTTAGACCATTAACTTTTAAACATAAAATCACTGACCCATATCAAATTCGCAAATTCTCAAGTATCCGTACCGGCATCACCCAACGCATCCCTCCCTCCTTTCGACCAACAACCGTAAATGTAGTCTGCAACGACCTACGTCAATCGAAAATCGTTAATGGCAAAGTTTCTCAAGCGAAAATCTTCGAAAAATATTTACTTCGTAAAAAATAACAAATGTTGTTGCCTTTATCTTTCCACAACAACAACAACAATTTAGTGGATCCCTTTAATGGCCACGGATATTACCTCTTCACACAAATTTCAATTTCTTCATTCATTTGCCCCGGCTCCTCTGCGACAGAAAATTTACATTTCATAAACGTTCGATGCTCATAGATATTCCGTCGATATTATCGTCGGCCAGACGACGAATGACGCAAAGGTCACAGATGAGTAAATCTGTTTGTTGTCACCGATGACAGGGTTTAGGATTAACGACGGCGTGACTGTGTTAATTTTCCATTGACAGTGTTCAAAGAGATTGAGGTTTTAAATAATTAAATATGGCTGGGGAAAGGGGAAGTCATTTAAAAAAACATATTTCAGGATCCTTACAAGGCGGGGATCCTTAGAAGTCGTGGATTTTTTAAAAAACATTTTTCAGGATCCTTAGAAGGCGTGAATTTTTTTAAAAAATATTTTTGAGGATCCTTACAAGGCGTGGATTTTTTTAAAAATATTTTTCAGGATTCTTACAAGGTGTTGCTCCTTACAAGGCGTAGATCCTTAGAAGGCGCGGATTTAAAAAAAAAAATTTTCAGGATCCTTACAAGGCGTGGATCCTTAGAAGGCGTGGATTTAAAAAAAAATATTTTTCAGGATCCTTACAAGGCGTGGATCCTTAGAAGGCGTGGATTTAAAAAAAATATATATTTTTCAGTATCCTTACAAGGCGTGGATTTTTTAAAAAAAATATTTTTCAAGATCCTTACAAGGTGTGGATCCTTAGAAGGCGTTGATTTTTAAAAAAAATATTTTTCAGGATCCTTACAAGGCGTGGATCCTTACAAGGCGTGGATCCTTACAAGGCGTGGATCCTTACAAGGCGTGGATCCTTACAAGGCGTGGATCCTTACAAGGCGTGGATCCTTACAAGGTGTGGATCCTTAGAAGGCGTGGATTTAAAAAAATATATATTTTTCAGGATCCTTACAAGGCGTGGATCCTTCGAAGGCGTGGATTTAAAAAAAATATTTTTCAGGATCCTTACAAGGCGTGGATCCTTAGAAGGCGTGGATTTAAAAAAATATATATTTTTCAGTATCCTTACAAGGCGTGGATTTTTTAAAAAAATATTTTCAGGATCCTTACAAGGCGTGGATCCTTAGAAGGCGTGGATTTTTTTAAAAAAATTTTTCAGGATCCTTACAAGGCGTGGGTCCTTAGAAGGCGTGGATTTTTTTAAAAAATATTTTCAGGATCCTTACAAGGCGTGGATCCTTAGAAGGCGTTGATTCTTTTTAAAAAATATTTTCAGGATCCTTGCAAGGCGTGGATCCTTAGAAGGTGGGATTTTTTAAAAAATATTTTCAGGATCCTTACAAGGCGTGGATTTTTTAAAAAATATTTTCAGGATCCTTACAAGGCGTGGATTTTTTAAAAAAATATTTTCAGGATCCTTACAAGGCGTGGATCCTTAGGAGGCGTGGATTTTTTAAAAAATAGTTTTCAGGATCCTTACAAAGCGTGGATCCTTAGAAGGCGTGGATTTCTTAAGACATATTTTTCAGGATCCTTACAAGGCGTGGATCCTTAGAAGGCGTGGATTTCTTAAGACATATTTTTCAGGATCCTTACAAGGCGTGGATCCTTAGAAGGCGTGGATTTCTTAAGACATATTTTTCAGGATCCTTACAAGGCGTGGATTTCTTAAGACATATTTTTCAGGATCCTTACAAGGCGTGGATCCTTAGAAGGCGTGGATTTCTTAAGACATATTTTTCAGGATCCTTACAAGGCGTGGATCCTTAGAAGGCGTGGATTTCTTAAGACATATTTTTCAGGATCCTTACAAGGCGTGGATCCTTAGAAGGCGTGGATTTCTTAAGACATATTTTTCAGGATCCTTACAAGGCGTGGATCCTTAGAAGGCGTGGATTTTTTTTAAATATTTTTCAGGATCCTTACAAGGCGTGGATCCTTAGAAGGCGTGGATTTTTTTTTAAATATTTTTCAGGATCCTTACAAGGCGTGGATCCTTAGAAGGCGTGGATTTCTTAAGACATATTTTTCGGGATCCTTAGAAGGCGTGGATTTTTTGAGACATATTTTTCAGGATCCTTAGAAGGCGTGGATTTTTTGAAAGACATATTTTTCAGGATCCTTACAAGGCGTGGATTTTTTAAGACATATTTTTCATGATCCTTAGGCGTGGATTTTTTAAGACATCATTTTCATTATCCTTAGAACCCGTGGATTTTTGAGACATATTTTTCATGATCCTTAGGCGTGGATTTTTTAAGACATCATTTTCATTATCCTTAGAACCCGTGGATTTTTGAGACATATTTTTCATGATCCTTAGGCGTGGATTTTTTAAGACATCATTTTCATTATCCTTAGAAGGTGTGGATTTTTTAAAAAATATTTTTAGTATCTTTTTTTTTAAATGTGTTCCATTCATAAGAAATTTTGGTGTGAAATTTTCGTGAATGAAAGAAATTATGTGTATGTGTGTATGTATTTGTATTAACATTTTGTTTATATAAGTCGCTTTGCCGCCAAAGTATTTGTGTGTTGTTTACCACCAATGTCCAGCTGTTTCGACAAGTTGCGATTTTTTTTTCATTTTCGACCAGCAACCACATGTTGCTGTTGGGCGCCGTTTTTTTCACTGCATGGAAATGAAATTCAGGGCGC
Organism: Musca vetustissima; assembly: GCF_032173495.1. NCBI lineage: Eukaryota > Metazoa > Arthropoda > Insecta > Diptera > Muscidae > Musca > Musca vetustissima. The sequence goes on from NW_026879845.1 coordinate 75,101, forward strand.
AGATGCTAACCGGCCTGGAAAGCTCGCACTCTCTCTCTCTCTCTTGCTCTCTGCTTTCCAGGCGTTATTTGTGAGAGCATATTCCTCTCCACTGGATGGAGTCTAAAGGTTTTGAAATGTGTGTGTGTGTGCTTGTGTCTTTAGTAGCTTTTGAAAAATGTTATTAAAGTGATGCTGATTGAACCAGACTACCGGATGTATGTTAAAGTGTTTGGGAAATTTCGAATATTTTCGCGCGCTGTCAATGAAAACGAAAGGCATTTCAACTTAAATTTTATTGCCAATGGGAGTGCCAGCCATAAAGTTAATGTTGGCGGCGATAGTGATAATAATAAGTTGTTTGTGTGTCCAAACAAAATGATTTAAAGACTGGCGAACACTTCGTAATGAGAAGTGGGAGGGCAATAAAAACAATAAAAAAAATCAAGGCCAGTGATGAGAGATAGAGGCTTTTTGAAGGATTTTTTTAATACTTTTCAACATCTGTAGAAAGTTTGAATTTTAAAAAAAAATTGTCAACTTCTATAGAAATATATTTTTCAACATTTATACAAGGCATTAATTAAAAAAATATTTTTTTTTTCAAATATACACCAGACATGGATTTATAAAAAAACCAATATACACAAGGCTTATATTTTTTTAAAAATATTTTTTTTTTCAAATATACACCAGTCGTGGTTAAAAAAATATTTTTTTTCAAATTCTCAAATAAATAAAATTTAAAATAAATCAATTTATGAGACAGCCAAAAATTGTGTGCTTCTATAAACATATGTTTACAATATATGTATATGCATCTACACATATGTATATATCTTTGTGCGTAATAACAACAAATAATTAACAGACCAAAAAAATAGAAAAATAGAAAAATTGAGTAATCATCCATCTCAACATAATGGCAAAGTGAAAAAATATTTCAATTATCTTTTATACTTAAAATTTTGCCCACATTTTTATACCCTACACAAGTATGTTGTCAGGGTTTGTAGACACGATACAGACCACAGTTATGGACCAATCTTCAAGAAATTTTCCATGTAGGATGGCTTCTGGCCAATGAAGACCCCTATTGTTTTTGGTAAAGATCGGTTTATATTTAGGGGATGAAATTGGCCAAATACTTAATTTTTATCGGTTTTTCTGGTCGCTCCAGAGGCTGCAGTTATGGTTCGAACATCTTGAAATATTACATGGAGAAGGGGATTGGACTAAAGAATACACATGCCTGTTTTGATAAAGATCGGTCAATATTTAGCGGGTCAAATGAACCCTGTCTTTTGTGTGAAAAATTACAAAATTTTTTATTCTGGGGCGTATATATACCCCTGATGGACATAGACCCCCGAAGTTGATAGTATATCCAAGAGTAGTGGTTAACCTTTCAAATGGACCCTGACTTTTGTGTGAAAAATTACAAAATTTTTATTCTGGGGCGTATATATACCCCTGATGGACATAGACCACAGAAGTTGATAGTATACCCAAGAGGAGTCGTTGGCCCGATGCACTTCTCCATGTAAAAATTCGCGATGTTTGGGTCATAATTGCGGCCTCTGGAGCGACCAGCAAATCACACAAAAATAAAGTATTTTGTCCATTTCACCCCTTAAATATTAACCGATCTTTAACCAAAACAGTAGGGGTCTTCATTGGCCATAACCCATCCTGCATGCAAAATTTCGTGAAGATTGGTCCATAACTGTGGCCTGCATCGTGTTTACAAATTATAACGGACAGACGGACGGACGGACACACATGTCTAGATCGACTCAGCTAGTCGAGATATGACGATCGGTATACTTAAAGGTGGGTCTAGGACCGATTATACTGTCGTATGTACTCGGATGTGGGAATTACACGTAAATATTTACAGGCGCTTACGTATTCAGATATTATTTTGTAACCCATTACCACATTAGAGGGCGAAAATATAGCGCGGCTCGCTTTGAAATTTTCTAAGAGGATCAAGGACAACGCCTATAATTTTCGGTGATGATCAGATAATAATATTGGGATGAAGTGGACCGAAAAATTATTTTTTTTTGTGTTTTTGTTTTGAGTCGATCTATAGGCAAAAATTGAAAGCCGAACATTACAACACAACCCACGGTAAAGGAAATCTGGACAAGTAATTAGAAGGGCTGTACTGAATATTAGTAATAATAGTATTTGTTGACCTCTAGTCGGTCATGAGGCTGCAAATATCGCAAAGTATTGCCCAAGCTCTGAATGTAGTACCACAGAAAGTTAGATTTTTGTGGAAGTTGTGTAGGGTATCATATGCTCGGCCTCGTCCGACTATACTGCTCCGCTCACTGGTTTTTTTATTAAAAATTTCGCCGAACTTTTCTTAAATGACTTTATGTTTTGTTCAAATTTTTTTGTGAGTTAAAAACATGTGTTAATTGAAATATTTATTACTAAAAAGGAAATTTATTTTTTCCTTGGGCGATTTTTTTTAACGGTCGGCATTGATTCCGATTGAAAGTGAAGAATAACAAATATATTTAAATGGAAATTGAAAAATAATAAAATATTCATATTTCCATAACGTGGAAGAAGCTATGATGGACCGGTTCCTTTTAACAATAAAAGGCAGACCGACAAATCTATAAACATTGGGAGTAAAACAGCAAATGGTGGTGTGAGAAACGACATCTGTCACCAACGACTATATTGGCCACATGAAAATATATTCTTTATGCTGAAAAATATTTCTTGTAAGCAGTGAGCGGAGCAGTACAGTCGGATGGGGCCTACCATACGATACCCTACACAACTACCACGGAACTCTAACTTTCTGCGGATGCTTATTACGAGCCTAGGCAATATTTCGTGATAGTTCCAACTTCGTGCCTGATTGGAGGTCAACAGAGCACCTCTTCCTTACCCTGACATATTTTCCGAATACTACCAATATTCAGTACAGCTCTTCTAATTACTTGTACATGTTCCCTTCATCGTGGATTATGTTGTGATGTTCGCTTTATAATAGTAGACTATATATCGACTCGAAAAAAATAAGTTTTCGGTCCACTTCATCGCAAAATTATTATTTGATTAACACCGAAAATTATGACCATAACTAGAACCTCATGGAACATTTCAAAGCGATCTGCGCTATATTTCCGCCCTCTAGTGTGGTAATGGCCTACTAAATAATATCTGAATACGTAAGCACCTGTAATTATTTAAGTGTAACTCCCACATCTGAGTACATACGACAAAACAATTGGTGTCAATTTAAAGGTCAACCACTCCTCTTGGATATGCTATCAACATAGCGGGTCTTTGTTCTTCAGGGGTAAATATATACGCTAAGGAATACAAATTTTGTAATTTTTCAACACAAAAGTCAGGGTCCATTTGACCCGTTAAATATTGACCGATCTTTATCAAGACAGGCATGCTTATTCTTTGGCCCAATCCCCTTCTCCATGTAAAAATTCGCAATGTTTGGGTCATAATTGCGGCCTCTGGAGTGACCAGAAGATCAGACAAAAATTAAGTTTTTGGTCCATTTCATCCCCTAAATATTAACCGATCTTTACAATAGGGGTCTTCATTGTGCAGAACCCATCCTACATGCAAAATTTCGTGAAAATTGGTCCATAACTCTGGCCTATATCGTGTTTACAAATTATAATGGACAGACGGACGGACGGACGGACGGACACACATGTCTAGATCGACTCAGTTAGTCGAAATATGACGATCGGTATACTTAAAGGTGGGTCTAGGACCAATATTTCGCGGCGTTACAAACTCTTGGGGCTGCACAAAGCTACAACACCCTGACAACACAGTTGTGTAGGGCACAAAAACTATAAACATTGGAAATAAATTAGCAAATGGTCATGTGAGAAAAACGACATCGGCCTTCTAAAGGTCCTGAAAAATATTTTTTTAAAAAATTCACGTCTTTTAAGGATCCTGAAAATTATTTTTTAAAAAATCCACGACTTCTAAGAATCCTGAGAGATATTTTGTTTAAAAATCCAAGACTTCTAAGGATCCTGAAAAATAGTGTTTTAAAAGTCCACGCATTCTAAGGATCCTGAAAATATTTTTTAGAAAATACACGACTTCTAAGGATCCTGAAAATTATTTTTTAAAAATCCACGCCTTCTAAGGATCTTACTTACTTAGCTGGCTTGTGATATAACTTTCGTTCCAGAATCCGAGCTTAAAACGGATTTCCAGGCGCGTAGGACTTTCGTGCAGTTTTTCCAATTTGAACTACCATATTCGGTAATGTTGTCTTCCACTTGATCTTTCCAACGTAAACGTGGCCTTCCCCTTCTGCGTGAACCATCAGCTTGTTCGCTTTTATATGCCTTCTTGGCTGGGGCATCTTCATCCATTCTCACAACATGACCTAGCCAACGTAGTCGCTGCAACTCAATACGTCTAACAATGTCGATGTCCGAAAATAGCTGGTACAACTCATGGTTCATTCGAAGGCGATATTCACCGTCAGCGCAGATCGGCCCATAGATCTTTCGGAGAATTTTTCTCTCAAACACCCCAAGAGCTGTCTAATCAGCTGGCGCAAGTACCCATGCTTCAGATCCATATAACAGCACGGGTAGTATCAGCGTCTTGTAGAGTGTGAGTTTGGTCTGGCGGGAGGTGGCCTTGTTTCTAAACTGCTTACTTAGACCATTGTAGCATCTGTTGACAATCACTATCCTTCTCCGAATTTCAAAACTGATGTCATTCGTTTTGTTTATGGCAGTACCAAAGTATATCAAATCTTTGACTACCTCGAAGCTGTAGTTCTCAAGTTCCACAGTTGGTCCGAGTCTACTGGACGTCTTGCGCGTTTATACCTTCATCGTGGTCTTCTCGCCACTTACTGTCAGACACACTTTGGCAGACTCCTTCTCAATTTGTTCAAAGGTGGCTGTTACTGCTCTCAGTGTTCGACCCATTATGTCGATGCCATCGGCTTAGGCGAGTAACATGAGTTGTTTGGTGTACAGAGTGTCATTTATGTTCACTTTTCCAGCAAGATGTAAAAAAAATCACAGACAAACTGTCACCTTGCTTGAATCCTCATTCGTTATTAAAGGGCTCCGATAGGTCCTTTTCGACTTTAACTTCTGACCTTGTGCCACTTAAAGTTTTTCTGCATAGCCGTATTAATTTTGCAGGAATACCGAACACAGACATGGCTTTATACACCTCTGAATGGATAGAGCTGTCGAAGGCGGCTTTATAGTCGACGGATAAGTGGAATGTGCCGACGATGTGTTTTTCGTGGGTTTTGGACGCCTAACACACTGGATGAATGCCTTCTGTCTATAACAACATGATCAATTTGATTACTCGTTTCTTGACCGGGAGAAACCCAAGTGGCCTTGGTTATATCGGGATACGTGAATCTGGCGCTGCTAACTACCATGTTTTTTGCTGCCGCGAAGTTAATTAGCCTCTTGACGTTCTTCGTGGAGGCTGAATATTCCGACGGTGGGGCCAAAGATATTTTCCCTTCCGATTTTTGCATTAAAATCTCCTAGCAGAATTTTAATGTCATGGTCAGGGCAACGATGATATGCTGTTTCTAGGTGTTCGTAAAATATGTCTTTGGTCTGCTTATCCTTGTCTTTGGTCGGATCATAAGCGCAAATAAGACTGATGTAGAATAACTTCGCTTCTATACGGATTATGGTCTTTTATTCTCCTGTTAACCATAAATCCGCAGCCAAATTCATGTCTCGTTTCATCGCAGCTATAATACAGAGCTTAATCGTCTGATTTACTTACGCCAGTGCCTGTCCATCGCATTTCCAGTAAGGCAATAATATCGGCTTTGTACTTCTTGAGTACATCCGTCAAAGCGAACACTGCGCCTCCTTTGTACAACGTGCGCACGTGCGCACACAGTGTCCACAATTGAGATGAGAGAGGTACCAAGATACGCCTGGACTTCGCCATGTTAAAGCCAATCAGAGCCGTTGCTTGGTATCTATCATCCCCTACGCCACCCATCCACGCCTTGTAAGGATCCTAAAAATATTTTTTAAAAAATCCACGCCTTGTAAGGATCCTGAAAATATTTTTTAAAAAATCCACGCCTTGTAAGGATCCTAAAAAATATTTTTTAAAAAATCCACGCCTTGTAAGGATCCTAAAAAATATTTTTTTAAAAAATCCACGCCTTTTAGGGATCCTGAAAAATGTTTTTTAAAAAATCCACGCCTTGTAAGGATCCTAAAAAATATTTTTTTTGTAAGGATCCTAAAAAATATTTTTTAAAAAATCCACGCCTTGTAAGGATCCTGAATTTTTTTTTTAATATAATATTTTTTATAAGTTTTTTAAAGAATATTTTTTCAGTGAGCGACGTAGCCCAATACGTTGTTTTTTTTTAATATTTTTCGCTATAAAAATGAATGTCCTTGTATAGTAATTGCAGTTAATGGGAAACCTTTTATTTCTATTATTATTGTGTGGGTGTGCGTTTTATTTTTGTCAACATTTCATTTGAATCAATAAATCCCTACACCTTGCTTTGGCGTGACCTGAATAGAAAAATCCATTTCGCGGCCAAGAAAAAAAAATAACAGGACCAGCATTTTTCCACAGAAAATAAAACAAATAGAAACCACATTAAAAATAAGCCCACTGAAAGCTTTTAGATGTTGGCTGGTTTATTTTCTCCTCCGACTAGAATCGGTGGTGCCCGTCCTCTTCAAATGGGCATTTTTGTTGGTTTCCGCAATTGTTTTTGTCAACAATTTGTTGTTGTTATTGTTATTTTTAGTGGCGAACATTAAGCATTTTTTTTTCAGTTCACATTTTAATGGATGTCAAATTGTTTGGCCCATAGCCCATACTGACTGACAGTCACACTTTCAATTCAGGATGTGATCTAGGAAGACAATGATGTGAGTTGTTTTTGTTTCCACACCAACAAATTTACATAAACACATCGGCGGAATAATAAATACTTGTAGTTTAACTTTCGTTTTTGGTCCAGTCATTTATAAATAAGGGTGAAAAAGGACAATGGCTAGAGAAAATATTAATGAAATATTCTTTAAAAATCCAGGCCTTTTGCTGTGGGTGTCATTGAGAAAATATTCTTTAAAAATCCACGCCTTTTGTGGCAGAGATCCTTGTGAAAATATTCTTTAAAAATCCACGCCTTTTGCCGTAGAGGTCCTTGAGAAAATATTCTTTAAAAATCCACGCCTTTTGCTGTGGGGGTCCTTGAGAAAATATTCTTTAAAAATCCACGCCTTTTGCTGCAGAGGTCCTTGAGAAAATATTCTTTAAAAATCCACGCCTTTTGTGGCAGAGATCCTTGTAAAAATATTCTTTAAAAATCCTTGTGAGAATATTCTTTAAAAATCCACGCCTTTTGTGGCAAAGATCCTTGTGAAAATATTCTTTAAAAATCCACGCCTTTTGTGGCAGAGATCCTTGTGAAAATATTCTTTAAAAATCCACGCCTTTTGTGGCAGAGATCCTTGTGAAAATATTCTTTAAAAATCCACGCCTTTTGTGGCAGAGATCCTTGTGAAAATATTCTTTAAAAATCCACGCCTTTTGTGGCAGAGATCCTTGTGAAAATATTCTTTAAAAATCCACGCCTTTTGTGGCAGAGATCCTTGTGAAAATATTCTTTAAAAATCCACGCCTTTTGTGGCAGAGATCCTTGTGAAAATATTCTTTAAAAATCCACGCCTTTTGTGGCAGAGATCCTTGTGAAAATATTCTTTAAAAATCCACGCCTTTTGTGGCAGAGATCCTTGTGAAAATATTCTTTAAAAATCCACGCCTTTTGTGGCAGAGATCCTTGTGAAAATATTCTTTAAAAATCCACGCCTTTTGTGGCAGAGATCCTTGTGAAAATATTCTTTAAAAATCCACGCCTTTTGTGGCAGAGATCCTTGTGAAAATATTCTTTAAAAATCCACGCCTTTTGTGGCAGAGATCCTTGTGAAAATATTCTTTAAAAATCCACGCCTTTTGCTGCAGAGGTCCTTGAGAAAATATTCTTTAAAAATCCACGCCTTTTGCTGTGGGGGTCCTTGAGAAAATATTCTTTAAAAATCCACGCCTTTTGTGGCAGAGATCCTTGTGAAAATATTCTTTAAAAATCCACGCCTTTTGTGGCAGAGATCCTTGTGAAAATATTCTTTAAAAATCCACGCCTTTTGCTGCGGGGATCCTTGTGAAAATATTCTTTAAAAATCCACGCCTTTTGTGGCAGAGATCCTTGTGAAAATATTCTTTAAAAATCCACGCCTTTTGCTGCAGAGGTCCTTGAGAAAATATTATTTAAAAATCTACGCCTTTTGCTGTGGGGGTCCTTGAGAAAATATTCTTTAAAAATCCACGCCTTTTGCTGTGCGGGTCCTTGAGAAAATATTTGTTAAAAATCCACGCCTTTTTGCCTATGGGTCCCTCCAAAAAAAATCACGTCTTATGACTTAAGGCTTTTTTAATACCCATAAAAATATTAAAAAAATCCTTAATGTCCTTATCCCTCAATTTGTGAGGCACTGTGGCCTAACCTCCTTCACCTTGGAAGTGACTCATTAAAATGATAAACGTGTTGCTTTACCTGCCCTACATGACATCGTACGCATTTGTCAACAAGCTAATGGTTTTAATACCCGACCCCTATACCCCTCAGGCAACCGTCGCTTCCTACCTCATCATTACAGCAGCAAAAAAGCGACATTCCACAACAACAGGACATTATTTTTTTTTTTCTACGACAGTGTCAATTGTGGCCATAATATGTTTGGCTTAACCTTCGGACGGAATAGGACGTCTGTTGGTGTTGTTGTTGTTGTGGTCGTTTGAAAACAAAAACACAATTTTAGTGTTTTCTTGCAGAGAGGTATCTTGGGGCCATTGGCATAAAAAACAACAACAACAAACCGGCTAACCTGAAAATGAGCAATAAAAATAAAAAAAAATCACGCCTTCTAAGGATTCCTTAAAAATAATTTTTAAAAAATCCACGCCTTCTAAGGATCCTTAAAGGATGCCTTAAAAAAATTAAAAAAAATCACGCCTTCTAAGGATTCCTTAAAAATAATTTTTAAAAAATCCACGCCTTCTAAGGATCCTTAAAGGATGCCTTAAAAAATTAAAAAAAAATCACGCCTTCTAAGGATTCCTTAAAAATAATTTTTAAAAAATCCACGCCTTCTAAGGATCCTTAAAGGATGCCTTAAAAAAAATTAAAAAAATCACGCCTTCTAAGGATTCCTTAAAAATAATTTTTAAAAAATCCACGCCTTCTAAGGATCCTTAAAGGATGCCTTAAAAAAAATTTAAAAAAAATCACGCCTTCTAAGGATGCCTTAAAAAAAATTAAAAAAAAATTCACGCCTTCTAAGGATCCTTAAAAAAAATTAAAAAAAAATCCACGCCTTCTAAGGATCCTTAAAGGATGCCTTAAAAAAAATTAAAAAAATCACGCCTTCTAAGGATCCTTAAAGGAGTCCTTAAAAAAAATTAAAAAAAAATCACGCCTTCTAAGGATCCTTAAAAATAATTTTTAAAAAATCCACGCCTTCTAAGGATGGCTTAAAAATAATTTTTAAAAAATCCACGCCTTCTAAGGATGCCTTAAAAATAATTTTTAAAAAATCCACGCCTTCTGAGGATGCCTTCAAAATAATTTTTAAAAAATCCACGCTTTCTAAGGATGCCTTAAAAATAATTTTTAAAAAATCCACGCCTTCTAAGGATGCCTTAAAAATAATTTTTAAAAAATCCACGCTTTCTGAGGATGCCTTCAAAATAATTTTTAAAAAAATCCACGCTTTCTAAGGATGCCTTAAAAATAATTTTTAAAAAATCCACGCCTTCTAAGGATGCCTTAAAAATAATTTTTAAAAAATCCACGCCTTCTAAGGTATTGAAATGTGTTAATGGCAACTCTTGTACAACATGTATGACGTTAGATTAGAACATATTCTAAGTTGTAAATAAATGTAAATATTTTGTCGTAGTCTCTAAGTTGAACTCCTGAAGTGAAGTCGCATTGTTCATCATAATTATTCTTACACATATTCAATAAACTCTGTTAAACAGCATAACACAAAGTGTTTTCATCAGGTTATGGGCCCAGATGCCGAAACTGTTTAAAGATTGAATTGAAATAAAGAATAATTTGTGAGCAATAAAATAAGAAGACAATAAGAAACAAGATGAGTGCACCAAACTTCCAAATCGATAAATTGGATGAGAATAACTACGACAGTTGGGTTATTCAGATGCGCAGTATTTTAATCCATGGTGGCCAATGGAAAATTGTGAGCGGTCAACTCAAGAAGGAGGATGGCGCAACAAATGTAGAGCAGTGGCTACGAGAGGATGAGAAGGCGTTAGCATCCATATTTCTGTGTGTGAAGCCAACACAGTTGGGGTACATAAGGAGCTGTACGACATCACATGAAGCGTGGAAGAAATTGGAGAACACATACATGCCTCGAGGACCATTGCAAAAGGTGTCACTATACAAAAGGTTGGTGAATTTGAAAATGGCAGAAGGAGGCGGTATGGTGCAGCACATTAATGAATTTTCCGAAATTTATGAGAAATTGAAGGAGAAGGGAATTCAGATTCAGGAGGAGCTATTGGTAATTATGCTTTTGTCAAGTCTTTCTAGTGCCTATGAAAACTTTGTGGTGGCCATTGAGACGCGGGATGATCTTCCATCATTGCCCATCATAAAGCAGAAACTTCTCGAGGAGGGGAAGAGGCGAGAGGAAAGGGTTGTTGAGTTGACAACAGAGCAGGCGTTTGCTGCTAAAACAACAACCAATAGCAATACCGAGAAAAGACCAAACAGCAACAAAAACAACAAAAAGCATTTCAAGGGAAAATGTTTTGTATGCGGTGTAACGGGCCATTTCGCAAGTAAATGTGAGCAGAGAAAAGCAGGTAGCAACCCACAAGCGATGACGATGGTTGCAGCGACAGATTGTGCGCCCATAGGCAGATATAAATGGTATGTCGACAGCGGGGCGACATCGCACATGTGTAATGATCGTTATGCGTTTGTTAATTACCATGATCATGATGAGATGATTTCGCTGGCTGGCAACAAACACATAAACGCAAAGGGGAATGAATACATCATGGTTGGGTATTCAACAACAGCAAAAGCATACCGATTGTATGACCCTGAGAAAAACAGAGTGTTTGAGGCGCGAGACGTGCTGTTCGACGAAAATAATTTTGGCAGAAAAGACAGCAAAAATGATCATGATGGATCAAGCAACGATTTATTTGTTTTTCCTTTTGTGGCTGAGGGGGAAACTCAAGAGGGTGTTTGTATGGTTGACGACGATGTCAATGAACAAGAAAGAGGCGAGCACGATGAGAGTTTCAACACAGCAGATGAAGAAGAGGAAAACAGTTACTTTGCCGTTGACAACAACGAAGAGATCGTTGAAGCAGAAAGTCAGAGTGGACGAGGTAGGCCGAGAATTATTAGGACGGGAAAGCCAGGTAGACCGAAAAAGGTATATAATACGGTAAATAGTGCCATGGACGAGCATTTGCCACAGACGTTAGAGCAAGCTCTTTCAAGCGAAAATTGTACTCAATGGATAGAGGCAATGAAGGCAGAGTACAACGCACTTAGAAAAAATAAAACATGGTCGTTGGTGGATTTGCCGAGTGGGCATAAGGCTATACCATGCAAATGGGTGTATGCGATCAAACGAAACGTTAACGGTGAGGTTGAACGTTACAAAGCGAGATTAGTTGCTAAGGGGTGCAATCAGCGGTATGGCATTGATTTCCACGAAACGTATTCTCCGGTGGTGCGTTACTCAACAATAAGAATTCTTTTGTCATTGGCTGTGAAGGAGAAAATGCATCTTCATCAGGATGAAATTTATATGCAACAGCCGCCTTATTTCGAGAATAAGAACAACACAGGCAAAGTGCTACGGCTTCATAAGGCAATATATGGGTTGAAGCAAAGTGGAAAGGAATGGAATTCAAAGCTTGATTCAACTCTTCGAGAGTTAAACTTGATTCCATGTGACAATGAGCCATGTTTGTACAAGGGAATGGAAAATGGTAAGCTGATTTTGGTTGCGGTCTATGTCGACGACATTATTATTGGATGTACCGATAAATCCGTCATAACGAAGTTAAAGGCACAAATTGGAGAGCAATTTGATGTGAGCGATAAAGGTGAACTTCGATATTTTTTGGGGATGGAAATTGAGCGTGAAGGCGAAACAGGTAACATCAAGTTGAGTCAGACGCAGTATATAAGAGATATGCTGAAGCAGTACGGCATGGAGAATTGTAAGTCAGTTTCGGTTCCATTGGAAGCAGGTTACCAAATCGAATGCGAGGGTAATTGTGAAAAGGTAGACCTACAGCAATATCAGTCGTTAGTTGGTACATTGATATATTTGGCAATTTGTACGAGACCTGATATTTTACATTCGGTAACTAAATTGGCGCAGCGAAATGCTGATCCTCATAGAGAGCATATGACAAAACTTAAACATATATTGAGGTATTTGTCTGGGACAGTCGATATTAAATTACATTATGAAATTAATGGAACATCGCTGGAAGGTTTTGTTGATGCTGATTGGGGAGGTGACTCCGTGGATAGGAAGTCATATACGGGTTATGTATTCACGCTTTATGGATGCCCAGTGACTTGGCAGTCAAGAAAACAATCATCAGTGGCCCTCAGCAGTACAGAGGCTGAATATGTGGCAGCATCAGAAGCAGCAAAGGAAGCAATTTATTTAAAGCGATTACTCAAAGAAATTGATGCTTTGAAAATGGGTACGGTAATTCTTCGTATTGACAACCAAGGTGCCAAGAAGTTAGCAGAAAATCCGGTGTATCATAAGAGAAGTAAGCATATAGACATACGGTTTCATCATATACGAGATATGGTGCAGAGCAAAGAGATTGAACTGGTGTATTGTCCAACAGCTGATATGATAGCGGATGTGATGACGAAGAATCTGCCGAAGGTGAAGCATTATGATTTTATTGAGCAAATGAATTTGAAATGAGTTTTATTTTATGTAAAATGTCATCCATGTTGAGGAGGAGTATTGAAATGTGTTAATGGCAACTCTTGTACAACATGTATGACGTTAGATTAGAACATATTCTAAGTTGTAAATAAATGTAAATATTTTGTCGTAGTCTCTAAGTTGAACTCCTGAAGTGAAGTCGCATTGTTCATCATAATTATTCTTACACATATTCAATAAACTCTGTTAAACAGCATAACACAAAGTGTTTTCATCATAAGGATGCCTTAAAAATAATTTTTAAAAAATCCACGCCTTCTAAGGCTGCCTTAAAAATAATTTTTAAAAAATCCACGCCTTCTAAGGATGCCTTAAAAATAATTTTTAAAAAATCCACGCCTTCTAAGGATTCCTTAAAAATAATTTTTAAAAAATCCACGCCTTCTAAATGCCTTAAAAATAATTTTTAAAAAATCCACGCCTTCTAGGGATGCCTTAAAAATAATTTTTAAGAAATCTGCGCCTACGGGGAAGTCTTTAAAAATATTTCTTAAACATGTTCCTTTATAAATGATTTTTTTTATGTGACAAAAGTTAAATAAAAAGTTGGCGAAGATATATGTCAATGTGACATTAAATACTCGGCATGTTTACACAATTGTCATTCCGTCATCCACCCACTTCGTCTACAAATGAATAATTACCCGTCATTATATTAAATTAGAATACATATTTGTTTCTTGAATTCGTCCTCCTCCTCTTCGATGTGATGCCATGCCACATCTAAGACACATGGCCCTCAAGAAATAAATTATGGAAATTAATAAAACAAAATCTCATTAACGAACATACACACATAAATATATATAACATATCTTCTTTTTTTGCATTCTCACACATATCAGAAGTTTTGAAGGAAAAACATCGAAATTTTTAATTAAATGGAAATCCATCAAAAAAATTATTTTCATATAATGTTTTTTCACAATTCAAGTGATGATTATCCACTTGTTTTTTTTTTTTTCAAAATCCTCCTTAAGCTTTTTATCCTTTACATCTTGAGTTGGCCACTAAATGAAACATCCTTAATCTCCACTAAGAAGGCATTGACATCTTGTTTTTGTTTTTGTGTTTTTTTTATTTGAAATTACAAACCCATCCTCCACCCCCACTCAACCTGGTTGCCCATTTCCACTTCTAAGAAATCCATTCGTTACAGTGTCCGAAAAATAATGCTGAACAATATTTGAAAATGTTGTGTCATTTTCTCGGAACAATTGAGTCATTGTGTCAAACACAAGACCATGGATCTTGTGACAAGTGATGCCTTTTAAATAAAAGGTCATCCTTTAATTCCATTGACTTCGTTGCGGAGATGTCGATGGCAACAATTGCTGGCGAAGTCATTTTAGGTTTCGATACAATCATCGTTAACGATTTTATCACGAAGCTCGTTATGAAAAACCAAATCCTAACAAAGGATATTTTTTAAAGGACTGACAAAAGAACATTTTAAGGCATCCTCAAATGTTGTAGATTTTTTATGAGTATTCTTGGGACATCCTCAGAAGGCGTAGATTAAAAAAATAAATTTTTTTTAGCTTCTTCAGAAGGCGTGATTTTTTTAAAAATTATTTTTTAAGGCATCCACTAAAGTTGTAGATTTCTTATGAATATTTTTTAGAGGCATCCTTAGAAGGAGTAGATAAAAAAAAACAATTTGAAGGCATCCTTAGAAGGCGTGGATTTTTTTAAATTATTTTTTAAGGCATCCTTAGAAGGCGTGGATTTTTTTAAATTATTTTTTAAGGCATCCTTAGAAGGCGTGGATTTTTTTAAATTATTTTTTTAAGACATCGCTAGAAGGCGTGGATTTTTTTTTTTAATTTTTTTAAGGCATCCTTAGAAGGCGTGGATTTCCTTAGAAGGCGTGGATTTTTTAAAAATTATTTTTAAGGCATCCTTAGAAGGCGTGGATTTTTTAAAAATTATTTTTTAAGGCATCCTTAGAAGGCATGGATTTTTTAAAATGTTTTTCAAGGCATCTTCAGAAGGCGTGGATTTTTTTTTAAATTATTTTGAAAGCATCCTTTAAAGTTGTAGATTTTTTATGAATATTTTTTAGAGGCATCCTTAGAAGGAGTAGATTAAAAAAAATTTTTTTTGAGGGCATCCTTAGAAGGCGTGGATTTTTTTAAATTATTTTTTAAGGCATCCTTAGAAGGCGTGGATTTTTTTTTTTAAATTATTTTTTAAGGCATCCTTAGAAGGCGTGGATTTTTTTTAAATTATTTTTTAAGGCATCCTTAGAAGGCGTGGAT
This sequence comes from Musca vetustissima, assembly GCF_032173495.1. NCBI lineage: Eukaryota > Metazoa > Arthropoda > Insecta > Diptera > Muscidae > Musca > Musca vetustissima. The sequence goes on from NW_026879845.1 coordinate 90,426, forward strand.
TTTTTTCAAATTATTTTTAAGGCATCCTTAGAAGGCGTGGATTTTTTTAAATTATTTTTTAAGGCATCCTTAGAAGGCGTGGATTTTTTAAAAATTATTTCATTTACATAAAATCGGACAAAAATATATATGGGAGCTATATCGAAATCTGAACCGATTTTCAGGAAACTTAGCACACATCATTCTAGGCTTAATTCAGTACGCTGTGCCAAATTTCGTTCAAATTGAAAGTTTTATAGGGACTTTGGAGCAACATTTACCTTAAATCGGACGAAAATATATATGGGAGCTATATCTAAATCTGAACCGATTTTCACGAAACTTAGCACACATCATTCTAGACTCAATTCAGTATGCTGTGCCAAATTTCGTGCAAATCGAAAGTTTTGTACGGACTTTGGTGCATCATTTACCTTAAATCGGACGAAAGTATATATGGGAGCTATATCGCAATCTGAACCGATTTTCACGAAACTTAGCACACATCATTCTATGCTTAATTCAGCATTTGGTGCACCATTTACCTTAAATCTGACGAAAATATATATGGGAGCTATATCTAAATCTGAACCGATTTTCACGAAACTTGACACACATCATTCTAGACTCAATTCAGTATGCTGTGCCAAATTTCTCGCAAATCGAAAGATATTTAGGGACTTTGGTGCACCATGTACATTAAATCGGACGAAAATATATATAGGAGCTATATCGAAATCTGCATCAATTTTTCCCCCGTTTCAATAGTTCGTCCTTGGGCCAAATGACGGACATGGATAAATCGACTTAGAAAGTGATTCTATGCATATTCTCAAAAGGAACTATGGGTTCATCTCGTTTCCTTTTGCCTGTTACAAACATATGCACAAAGACATGTTACCCTGTACCACAGTGCGGTGAAGGGTATAAAAGGAAAAACATTTTTAGGAAATCACAAATTCAAAAATATTCCACTTGTATGAATACTGAATTGTCTATGTCTTCTGTTGTGTACAAACACAACCTGACAAGGTTGCCCTTTTCCCTTTGGAAACCACACACACTGCTATGTTTTTCCAGATGCTATTCGCATGTTTACATATTCCGTGGCCCGCCATGCATTTTCATTTTTAGCATTCCTATTTGGAATTCTGAAAATGCACAACTTCTGCAAAGGTTCGTCGTTCGGCGGCAAAACAATGTCAGCAATGTTCATTTTTAAAAGGAATTGGCGAACAAAGTGTTTCGAAGAATTTTTGGGTAATAAAGAAATGCGACACGTTTCAAGGTATATCTATGTGTGAGTGTGTGTGTGTGTGATTGGATAATAGTGGATATCATTACTGGGAATATTGGGAAATAACATAAAGCAATTCAAGGAATAGTATAGTTCTAAGGATCAATACAGTGAAGAATATATTTTTCAAGGACTTTAAAATAAATAAGGTGGGGATTTTTAAAGAAAATTTCCTCAAGGATCCCTCTAACCAAAAGGAGTAGATTTTTAAAGCATATTTCCTCAAAGATGCCCCTCACCAAAGGGTGTCATATATAAATACGGGTTTTTAAGGACTTTAACTAATTTCTGCCACTTCCTAGGTTATTTTAATACTGTTATCACTCCCCGGTAATCTGACGCTCCCAATTAAATATGACACTCCTTCTTCGTTACCTTGAGGACCGGTGATAGATTTGTTAAAACTTGTTTTCAAACAACACCATTTGACATTGTCAGATGTCAAAGCAATTCTCTTAACTCGTTTGTTTTTCTTTCTTTGGTTTTGTTGGCATTCCGTAAACAATCCATATTCAATGTTAAGGATATGGTGTCAAGTTTATTTGTCCCCGGCACTCCTATAAATCATTCGCACATTGTTTACAATTCCGCAAACCTGTTTGGGTGTCCTTCACGCTGGGTGCTTTCACAGCCAAAAAAAAAGAAAAAAAAAATGTGGTAAACAATTAATTTAATTGAAACAAATATATATATATATATAATTTTACAAATGGCTATATCCTTTTGGGTTGAGGAGATATATATATATACTTTTTTTTGGATTTTGAAAAAATATTTTTTCGGGTATTCAACAAGGCGTGGATTTTGAAAAATATGTTTTTTTATTTATTTACCCCTAGCAAATCGGTTCAGATTTAGATATAGCTCAAATATATATTTTCGTCTGATTTAAGGTAAATGCTGCACCGAAGTCCCTATATATCTCGCGATTTGCACGAAATTTGGCACAGCGTACTGAATTAAGCCTAGAATGATATGTGCTAAGTTTCGTGAAAATCGGTTCAGATTTCGATAAAGCTCCCATAAATATTCGACCGATTTAAGGTAAATGGTGCACCAAGGTTCCTAAATATCTTTCGATTTGCACTAAATTTGGCACATCGCATTGAATTAGGTCAAGAATGATGGGTGCTAAGTTTCGTTAACATCGGTTCACATTTAGATATAGCTCCAATATATATTTTCGTCCGATTTAAGGTAAATGGTGCACCAAAGTCCCTAAATATCTTTCGATTTGCACGAAATTTTGCAGAGTGTACCAAATTAAGTCCCGAATGATGTGTGTCAAGTTTCGAGAAAATCGGGTCAGATTTAGATATACCTCCTATATATTTGTTTGACCGATTTTAGGTAAATGGTGCACCAAAGTCCCTAAATATCTTTCGATTTGCACGAAATTTGGCACAGCCTACTGAATTAGGCCTAGAATGATACGTGCTAAGTTTCGTGAAATTGAGTCTAGAATGACGTGTGTCAAGTTTCGTAAAACTCGAGTCAGATTAAGATATGGCTCTAATATATATTTTCGTCCGATTTAAGGTAAATGAGGCGCCAAAGTCCCGAAATATCTTTCGATTTGCACGAAATTTTGCACATCGCAATTAATTAGGTCTAGAATGATGTGTGTTAAGTTTCATGAAAATCGGTTCAGATTTCGATAAACCTCCCATATATATTCGACCGACTTAAGATAAATGGTGCACCAAAGTCCCAATATATCTTTCGATTTGCAAGAAATTTTGCAGAGTGTACTGAATTGAGTCTAGAATGACGTGTGTCAAGTTTCGTAAAACTCGAGTCAGATTAAGATATGGCTCTAATATATATTTTCGTCCGATTTATGGAAAATGGGGCACCAATGTACCTATATGATTTTCGATTTGCACGAAATTTGGCACAGCGTACTGAATTAAGCCTAGAATGATACGTGCTAAGTTTCGTGAAAATCGGGTCAGATTTATATATAGCTCCCATATATATTTTCGTTCGATTTTATGTAAATGGTGCACCAAAGTCCCAATGTATCTTTCGATTTGCACGAAATTTGGCATAGGGTACTGAATTAGATCCAGAATGATCTGTGCTAAGTTTCGTGAAAATCGGTTCAGATTTAGATATAGCTCCAATAGATATTTTCGACCGATTTAAGGTAAATGGTGCACGAAGGTTCCTAAATATCTTTCGATTTGCACGAAATTTGGCACATCGCATTGAATTAGGTCAAGAATGATGGGTGCTAAGTTTCGTTAACATCGGTTCACATTTAGATATAGCTCCAATATATATTTTCGTCCGATTTAAGGTAAATGGTGCACCAAAGTTCCTAAATATCTTTCGATTTGATCGAAATTTTGCAGAGTGTACCAAATTAAGTCCCGAATGATGTGTGTCAAGTTTCGAGAAAATCGGGTCAGATTTAGATATACCTCCTATATATTTGTTTGACCGATTTTAGGTAAATGGTGCACCAAAGTCCCTAAATATCTTTCGATTTGCACGAAATTTGGCACAGCCTACTGAATTAGGCCTAGAATGATACGTGCTAAGTTTCGTGAAAATCGGATCAGATTGCGATAAAGCTCCCATATATATTCGAACGATTTAAGGTAAATGGTGTACCAAAGTCTCTATATATCTTTCGATTGGCACGAAATTTGGCATAGGGTACTGAATTAGATCCAGAATGATCTGTGCTAAGTTTCGTGAAAATCGGTTCAGATTTAGATATAGCTCCAATATATATTTTCGTCCGATTTAAGGTAAATGGTGCACCAAAGTCCCTTAATATCTTTCGATTTGCACGAAATTTGGCACAACGTATTGAATTAAGCCTTGAATGATACTTGCTAAGTTTCGAGAAAATCGGGTCAGATTTAGATATGCCTCCAATATGTTTTCGTCCGATTTAAGGTAAATGGTGTACCAACATCCCTATATATCTTTCGATTGGCACGAAATTTGGCATAGGGTACTGAATTAGGTCCAGAATGATCTGTGCTAAGTTTCGTGAAAATCGGTTCAGCTTTAGATATAGCTCCAATATATATTTTCGTCTGATTTTATGCAAAGTCCCTATATATCTTTCGATTTGCACGAAATTTGGCATAGGGTACTGAATTAGGTCCAGAATTATGTGTGATTAGTTTCGTGAAAATCGGTTCAGCTTTAGATATAGCTCCCATATATATTTTCGTCCGATTTTATGTAAATGGTGCACCAAAGTCCCTATATATCTTTCGATTTGCACGAAATTTGGCACAGCGTACTGTGTGTCAAGGACGAACCCTATTGAAATTGGGAAAAATGCAGAAAGACATGAGTATGTTCCTTCGAGGGAACATTGACACACAGTTGTAAGGATATGTGTGTACAATATACCCAAGAGGTGAAGGGTATCATATAGTCGGCCCAGTCCGACTTGACTACTTTCCTTACTGGTTAAAAATATGTTTTTTTGAGTATTCAACAAGGTGAGGATTTTGAAAAATATGTTTTTATTTTTTTAAAAATTTTTTTCAAAATCCTTTAAATGATAGTTCCAATTCCGACCGTGGCCATCACTAAACCCCACTGCACTTGTCTGTTGACTTTAAACATAAATTTTATTTCAAAGTTAATCAAATTTAAAAAATCTGAAAATTAAAACGAAACCCTTTACAAATGTGAAAAGTTTAACGATTTTCAACACATTTTCTTGCGGACATCCACACACATACATCCATACCCATATCCCTGTGAATGTTCATACATGACTATATTTATCTCTTTGTCGTCCTGGCTGTGTGTATGGTGGCAGGGTGTAACATTATTTTGTTTGATTTGCCAGTCAATTTATTTGGAAATCTTTTGTAGAGTGCTGTTTTCGGTAAGCCACAAATACTTTAAAGCCATTTCGAAAAATAACCGAAAGAAAAAGAATTGTAAAAGACGACATGAAAAAAAAATGAATTTGAAAATAAAAAAAAAATGTTCAGAGGATCAACAAATCCAAACACAATGCCCTTCAGCAATGCCTTGATTGACACATACAGACAAAAAAAAACTGACTGAATGACAGCCTGACTGCAAGGCGGACGGACTGAAGGACTTAAGTAGTTTAGAATAAAAGGCATTATTGTGGCTCAGACCGAAAGCAATAAAGATATCTTAAAACAGCGGCAACAACAGCCACAACAATAAAAAATAAAGCAATAAATGACATTTAAATGCCGGCTAACTGTTGGGGAATTTTCATTTTACACAAACAAATGGACTGTTTCGAAAATTGGTGGCCTTTATTAAAAAAAAATCCGCTTGAAATGGATAATCTTGACATGCAATGGATTGCAATAAATGTAAACCCGGCCATGACATTGATCCCTTTTTAGTTAAAGCTTTAAAAAAAATCCACGCCTTATGGGTATGCTTTAAAAAAATCCACGCCTTATGGGTATGCTTTAAAAAATCCACGCCTTATGGGTATGCTTTAAAAAATCCACGCCTTATGGGCATACTTTAAAAAATCCACGCCTTATGGGTATGCTTTAAAAAATCCACGCCTTATTTGTATGCTTTAAACAATCTACGCCTTATGGATATGCTTAAAAAAATCCATGCCTTATGGATATGCTTTAAAAAAATCCACGCCTTATTTGTATGCTTTAAACAATCTACGCCTTATGGATATGCTTTAAAAAATCCAAGCCTTATGGATATGCTTTAAAAAAATCCACGCCTTATGGGTATGCTTTAAAAAGTCCACATCCTTATGCGTATGCTTTAAAAATCCACCCCTTATGGGTATGCTTTAAAAATCCACGCCTTATGGGTATGCTTTCAAAATCCACGCATTGTAGGTATGCTTTAAAAAAATCCACGCCTTATGGTTATGCTTTAAAAAAAATCCACGCCTTATGGGTATGCTTTAAAAAATCCCCGCGCCCGGGTATGCTTTAAAAAATCCACGCCTTATGGGTAAGCTTTGAAATGATACACGACTTATCGGTATGCTTTAAAAAAATCCACGCCGTATGAGTATGCTTTAAACAAATCTACGCCTTATGGCTATGGTTTTAAAAAATCCACGGCTTATGGGTATGCTTTAAAAAAATATTTTTCTAATCCACGCCATATGGGTATGCTTTAAAAATATTTTTTTTAAATCCACGCCCTATGGGTATGCTTTAAAAAATAATTTTAAAAGCCCACGCCTTTTGTGAATGCTGTAAAAAATATTTTTTTTTAATATCATTCTTTTAGTCCTTGAAATAAATTCTTTTAAATTTTCAATTATTTGCAATCCAATAAACTTTTCTATAGTTTTGAAATCCTTGCATTGACTTGTGGTGTTGACCGTTAGTAAAAGAAAAAAAACTTTTAATGAACTTCATAACTAAAAAATTTTTTAATTCAAAACTTTTAACAAGTTTCAATTACGTGAAATACACTGAGAGAAATTTAAAGTAGATTTGATCAGGCATATCTGGGAGTTTTGGTTTGCAAAGGACTCAGAAGTGTGGTGCGAAGGTGCTGAATATAAACTAATCCGTATATTCTGTGATCTAGCTTCGAATTGGACTACCTTCATTTTTTGACAAGTGTTCAAGGCTAAAACTGTCTGTCTAAATTGCTGTTAACTTTGAAACTATGTTTGGCCTTATTATTTTATTTTTGGGTCGGCCATTCACATTCAATAAGTCATTACAAGGGTTGTCTTTCAGACATGGCTTCCCCTTTGTGTTTCAGGCTATTATGTTCTATTTTCTTCTCTTTATCCTGCCATTCGGTGATAGTTTCACAAATTTGGAAAATGAAAAACATGACAACACAATAAAAGTTTTTTTTGTTGCGGGACAATGTGCGGAATTAAAATTGAAAATAAGTTGATTGCAAATTAGAGAGGGTAGGCATTTGTCTGAACTATAGCGACCATTTTAAAGTGGATTAAAGAGGACACGCGTATCCTTTTCTTGTTGCTAACGAAATTCATTTTTTATTTGAGGATAATAAAAGGAAACAGTGGATTTATTAACAAAAATATTGTTTAAGGATTCACAGAATGGGTGAATTTAAAAAAAAATATTTTTTAAAGCATAAAACAAGGCGTGGATTTTTTAAAAAAATATTTTTGAAGCATACCCACAAGGCGTTGATTTTTAAATCATATTTCAAAGCATTTCCACTGGGCGTGGATTTTTTTAAAGCATACCCATAAGGCGTGGATTTTTTAGAGCATACCCATAAGGCGTGGATTTTTTTAAAGCATACCCATAAGGCGTGGATTTTTTAAAAAATATTTTTTAAAGCATACCCACAAGGCGTCGATTTTTTTTAAAAATTTTTTTTTTTAAAGCATACCCACAAGGCGTGGATTTTTTAAAGCATACCCATAAGGCGTGGATTTTTTAAAGCATACCCATAAGGCGTGGATTTTTTAAAGCATACCCATAAGGCGTGGATTTTTTAAAGCATACCCATAAGGCGTGGATTTTTTAAAGCATACCCATAAGGCGTGGATTTTTTAAAGCATACCCATAAGGCGTGGATTTTTTAAAGCATACCCATAAGGCGTGGATTTTTTAAAGCATACCCATAAGGCGTGGATTTTTTAAAGCATACCCATAAGGCGTGGATTTTTTAAAGCATACCCATAAGGCGTGGATTTTTTAAAGCATACCCATAAGGCGTGGATTTTTTAAAGCATACCCATAAGGCGTGGATTTTTTAAAGCATACCCATAAGGCGTGGATTTTTTAAAGCATACCCATAAGGCGTGGATTTTTTAAAGCATACCCAAAAGGCGGTGATTTATTTAACCCACAAAAAAATGTCGCTCACCTCGCCTGGATTTTTTAAATCATACCCACAAGTCGTGGATTGTTTTAAATAATATCTTTTTTAAAGCATACCTACAAGGCATGGATTTTTTAAAGCATACCCACTAGGCGATAATTTTTTTTAATCATATTTTATAGCATACCCACAAGGCGGTGATTTTTTTAACCCACAAAAAATTTCTGCAAAATATATGTTCATGCAAATTAATTGAATATAAAATTGTTATGGTAAATTTAATTTCCCCTGGCGGATGTTGTACAAAGTAAACCTATGGTTAAGATTCTTAGCTACCAAAACTTAGAAGAAGAAGAATAAGTAGACTATGAATCTCTTTAAGGTATGCCAACAAATATTTCAGACATGTACATACATACATACATACATATTTGCTTATCGTGTGCTTTAGTGCTAATTTTCAGTTGTTATTGTTGCTGGTGTCTCTGCCGTGCCCGCCGTGGCATGTGTGTGGGAGTTTGACGGCACGGCCTTGTATATCTGAGAATGTCAGAAACGTTTTTTGAATATTTATCTTTGCTGATGCTGATGTTTGTCGTTCTATCGTTTGAGCTACAGTCGTACCGAAGCTTAACAGCAATTTGGGTAATTAGCTGAGAAATTCAATAAGCCCAGAGGCACACATGATGGTTGGAGGATCTGAACCGGCTAAGTACAGGTTGACATAAATAAATGGGTGTTTTATGGAGAAGATACCTTGGAGGATTAGTGTTAAGTAAATGTTTATTTATTTCTTTTTTTTTCAAAAAAGAAAAATTATTTGTATGGAGGATTACAATCGACAATCCTTTAACATTTTTTTGAATTTGTTTTTTGAACAAGACATTTCAGGGCAATATTACCCAGCAAACTGTTTTGTTCGACAAATAAGAAATATATAAATTTTATGTATATATAAACGCTGTGGGAATTATAAAACAATTTTTTGGAAATTATTTTGGTATTTTTATTTATTTTTTTTTTAATTTTATTTTTTTAGTCTTGGAGGCATTCTCTTGTCCAGCTTAGTTCATTGGGTATCATCGCATAAATTTCATTGAATTTAATGGTATTTAAGTAAGCTTATTACTTGGCTTTTGTCAGACAATCACGCACATATTCGCACACACTCATACATATGCTAAGGACTAAAAGCCAATCTGGAACAGAGAACACATGTTTTAGCACGAAATAATGACAAAAAGAGTTGACTGATGCCATTTACCCAAAAATATGTTAATGAGGCTAATCTCTAATTGTCATGAGACACATAATTATTTCACAGACATACAAACATAAATGAAAATTATATTATAAAGCTACTGTTAATTGGATTTTTTAAAGCATCCCATTAGGCGTGGATTTTTGAAACCATACCCATTAGGCGTGGATTTTTTAAAGCATACCCATAAGGCGTGGATTTTTTAAAAGCATACCCATAAGGCGTGGATTTTTTAAAGCATACCCATAAGGCGTGGATTTTTTAAAGCATACCCATAAGGCGTGGATTTTTTAAAGCATACCCATAAGGCGTGGATTTTTTAAAGCATACCCATAAGGCGTGGATTTTTTAAAGCATACCCATAAGGCGTGGATTTTATAAAGCATACCCATAAGGCGTGGATTTTTTAAAGCATACCCATAAGGCGTGGATTTTTTAAAGCATACCCATAAGGCCTGGATTTTTTAAAGCATACCCATAAGGCGTGGATTTTTTAAAGCATACCCATAAGGCGCAGATTTTTTAAAGCATGCCCATGAGGCGTTGTTTTTTTTAGATCATACCCATAAGGCGAGGATTTTTTAAAGCATCCCATAAGGCGTGGATTTTTGAAACCATACCCATTAGGCGTGGATTTTTTAAAGCATACCCATAAGGCGTGGATTTTTTAAAGCATACCCATAAGGCGTGGATTTTTTAAAGCATACCCATAAGGCGTGGATTTTTTAAAGCATACCCATAAGGCGTGTATTTTTTAAAGCATACCGATAATTCGTGGATTTTTTAAAGCATACCGATAAGGCGTGGATTTTTTAAAGCATATCCATAAGGCGTGGATTTTTTAAAGCATACCGATAAGGCGTGGATTTTTTAAAGCATATACATAAGGCGTGGATTTTTTAAAGCATACCGATAAGGCGTGGATTTTTTAAAGCATACCGATAAGGTGTGGATTTTTTAAAGCATATCCATAAGGCGTGGATTTTTTAAAGCATATCCATAAGGCGTGGATTTTTTAAAGCATACCGATAAGGCGTGGATTTTTTAAAGCATACCGATAAGGCGTGGATTTTTTAAAGCATACCGATAAGGCGTGGATTTTTTAAAGCATATCCATAAGGCGTGGATTTTTTAAAGCATATCCATAAGGCGTGGATTTTTTAAAGCATACCGATAAGGCGTGGATTTTTTAAAGCATATCCATAAGGCGTGGATTTTTTAAAGCATGCCCAATATAATGAAATTTTAATTTCATTGACATTTTATCTTCTTTGTTCGCTGCCGCCCAACAACCTGTAACCGATACATAATTGATTTTCGTCAACATGTAAAATAATATACTTGGAATATTGAAAAGTTTGTTTTAAGTTTTAAGTTTGAAAGTGAAATTGGAAGAAAAGGATACAATGTCAACGACGCCGCCGCCGACTGGCTGCCCTAAGCACTGTTCACAAAATTCGATTATGTTCGACATCTCTTTTAAAGGGCAATGACATTTTGTAGCATATCATATTTTTGTTATTGCGTATTCCATTCGATTTCTTGTTAATCGTTAATCCGCTTACCTGAATTTCAAACAAAACCATATCCATCAGTCGAGTGTAACCATCTTTTAAATTGAGACCATGAAAATCATCATCATCATTGTGGAAACCAAATTTGTCAAATATTTTGTTCAAAATGACAAATACAAATAGGTCTTTAGATTTTGAACAACTACCACAGACATCCGGCCACTGAAATGAAAAGGTAAGACCCATGTCATATCTAGGACAAATATGAACTGATAAATGTCAGTTGCGTGGTAAATTTTAATAATTTTTTAAAGCATACCCACAAGGTGTGGATTTTGTAAAAAAATATTTTCAAAGCATATCCACAAGGCGTGAGTTAAAAATATTTTTAAAGCATACCCACAAGGCGTGAATTAAATAACATATTTTTAAAGCATACCCACAAGGCGTGGATTTTTTAAACCATACCCACAAAGCGTGGATTTTTTTAAAGCATACCCACAAAGCGTGGATTTTTTTAAAGCATACCCACAAGGCGTGGATTTTTTAAAGCATTCGCATAAGGCGTGGATTTTTAATGCATACCCACAAGGCGTGGCTTTTTTAAAAATATTTTTTAAAGCATACCCACAAGGCGTGGATTTTTTAAAAATATTTTTTAAAGCATACCCACAAGGCGTGGATTTTTTAAAAATATTTTTTAAAGCATACCCACAAGGCGTGGATTTTTTAAAAATATTTTTTAAAGCCTACCTATAGGCGTGGATTTTTTAAAAATATTTTTTAAAGCCTACCTATAGGCGTGGATTTTTTAAAAATATTTTTTAAAGCATACCCACAAGGCGTGGATTTTTTAAAAATATTTTTTAAAGCATACCCACAAGGCGTGGATTTTTTTAAAAATATTTTTTAAAGCATACCCACAAGGCGTGGATTTTTTAAAAAATATTTTTTAAAGCATACCCACAAGGCGTGGATTTTTTAAAAATATTTTTTAAAGCATACCCACAAGGCGTGGATTTTTTAAAAATATTTTTTAAAGCATACCCACAAGGCGTGGATTTTTTAAAAATATTTTTTAAAGCATACCCACAAGGCGTAGATTTTTTAAAAATATTTTTTAAAGCATACCCACAAGGCGTAGATTTTTTAAAAATATTTTTTAAAGCATACCCACAAGGCGTAGATTTTTTAAAAATATTTTTTAAAGCATACCCACAAGGCGTAGATTTTTTAAAAAATATTTTTTAAAGCATACCCACAAGGCGTAGATTTTTTAAAAATATTTTTTAAAGCATACCCACAAGGCGTAGATTTTTTAAAAATATTTTTTAAAGCATACCCACAAGGCGTAGATTTTTTAAAAATATTTTTTAAAGCATACCCACAAGGCGTAGATTTTTTAAAAATATTTTTTAAAGCATACCCACAAGGCGTAGATTTTTTAAAAATATTTTTTAAAGCATACCCACAAGGCGTAGATTTTTTAAAAATATTTTTTAAAGCATACCCACAAGGCGTAGATTTTTTAAAAATATTTTTTAAAGCATACCCACAAGGCGTAGATTTTTTAAAAATATTTTTTAAAGCATACCCACAAGGCGTAGATTTTTTAAAAATATTTTTTAAAGCATACCCACAAGGCGTAGATTTTTTAAAGCATACCCAGAAGGCGTGGATTTTTTTAAAGCATGCCCACAAGGCATGGATTTTTTTAAAGCATACCCACAAGGCGTAGATTTTTTTAAAGCATACCCACAAGACGTAGATTTTTTAAAGCATACCCACAAGGCGTGGATTTTCTAAAAATTATTTTTTTTGGTTCATAAACTTTTTTGCTGCAAATAAACGACCGATATGAAATAATACACCGTCATTGTAAATACAATAACAACCTACTTAACTGGCTGTGGCTGTCATTGATTCATAACCGTCAGCATAATATTTACGCATAAATAAACGAAATGAAAAAGTGAGTCTGGACAATGTCCATTTCACTTCAGATTTATTCAACCAAGTGGAAGATATTTTTATTGCGGAGGTCAAGTTATGACCTGCCGCTTGGGAAAATAAGTCACCTGAAACGTTCATAAAAAGTAATCCATGCCGCAAGCCGGAATGCATTTCATTAGAACTTTTTGACGCAAATCAAGGGCTTTGTTTCATAAAAAACGAGAAAAAATAAACAAAGGAAAATAAATTAATTTTTTAAATAGCTTTTATTTATTTTTATGAAAAGAAAAATAAAAATAATCTGAAAACTGTAAAAAATGGAAAATATTAAAAACATAATTAAATACATCATGGAGAGGTTCCACGGTTTTAATTTTAATAATAAAAAAAACTGTTATGGCTTCCAACAGCTGTATGGGACATATGTTGGTCCTTGAGAACCAACCATAGAAACCATAGAAAACAGGTGTAAAGCACCCCTTTTTCCACTCTCCCATCATTCGTGAAGAGTCATTGTGTAATTTAAACCTTTGGGTTCCACTACATTTACCTGGAAAAATACGTCATTTTAATCCTTACGAATTCAAATGAAATGCTAGAAAAATTATCCAATTTATTTCAAAGAGAAAATGTAATGCATGCTGATTTTTGTCTTCGGTTTTCCTCTGACAAAGGAGAGACAAGTCAATATGTTCGTGGAAATAAAACATTGCTGCCCTGCTCCTCCAGAGCTGAAAGCAAACGAAAATAAGCAATTCTGTGAAATAAATCGCTTGTCAGGACAAACATCAATAAAGTGCTGCTATTGTAGTCAACAACTTAATTGGAGTAGAGTGGGGTGGAAGAAGTAGGAGGAGGGGGAGGACGAGCAGGGCGATAAATTTGTTGTATTGTCTTGAAATACAAATCCTTTCAATCAACGGTAAATTCTTGTGAAGCACTTAAATGCTGCTATGACACAATGAAGTGGTGGTTTAATGTCACAGCAATAGAAGGGATAACTATTTGCATTAAAAGACATACGATTTAAAAATCAACGCCGTTTGGGTGTGCTTTAAAAAGTAGTTTTAAAAATCCCCGCCCTTTGGGTATGCTTTAAAAATAAGTTTAAAAAAATCCACGCCTTTTGGGTATGTTTTAAAAATAAGTTTTAAAAAATCCCCGCGTTTTGGTATGCTTTAAAAGGAAGTTTAAAAAACACGCCTTTTGGGTATGCTGTAAAAAGTAGATTGAAACAATCCACGCCTTTTGGGTATGCTTTAAAAGGTAGTTTTAAAAAATCGACACCTTTTGGGTATACTTTAGAAGTACTTTAAAAAAAGATTCTTAAAAAATATTTTTTAAAAAATCTTACTTCAAAAAATATTTTTGAAAACATCTAGGCCTTATCCTCGCCTTTGAAAGGCCTTGATTTTTATACCCTACACCAGACTGTGGTACAGGGTGTTATGTCTTTGTAAATATATTTGTAACAGGTAAAAGGAAACGAGATAGACGCATGGTTCCTTTTGTGAATATGCATAGAATCACTTTTCTGAGTCGATTTACGCATGTCCGTCTGTCCGTCCATGTATTTTTGTGTACAAAGTACATGTCGCATTTATGATCCGATTTGGATGAAATTTGGCATAGGTCACTTATTTGGCCCAAGGACGAACCCCATTGAAATTGGGACAAATCGGTTCAGATTTCGATATAGCTCCCATATATATTTTCGTCCGATTTAATGTAAATGGTGTACCAAAGTCCCTCGATATCTTTCGATTTGTACGAAATTTGTCACGGCGTAATGAATTAGGTCCAGAATAATGTGTGTAAAGTTCCGTGAAAATCGGTTCAAATTTAGATATAGCTCCCATATAGAATTTCGTCCGATTTAATGTAAATGGTGTACCAAAGTCCCTCGATATCTTTCGATTTGCACGAAATTTGGCACAGCGTAATGAATTAGGTCTAGAATGATGTGCGATAAGTTTCCTGAAAATCCGTTCAGATTTAGATATAGCTCCCATATATATATTTTCGACCGATTTAATGTAAATGGTGCACCAAAGTCCCTATATATCTTTCGATTTGCACTAATTTTGGCACGGCGTAATGAATTAGGTCTAGAATGATGTATGTTAAGTTTCGTGAAATTCGGATCAGATTTAGATACAGCTCCCATATATATTTTCGACCGATTTAAGGTAAATGGTGCACCAAAGTCCCTATATATCTTTCCGTTTGCACGAAATTTGGCACAGCGTAATGAATTAGGCCTAGAATGATGCGTGTTAAGTTGCGGGAAAATCGGTTCAGATTTAGATATAGCTCCCATATATATTTCGACCGATTTAATGTAAATGGTGCACCAAAGTCCCTATATATCTTTCGATTTGCATGAAATTTGGCACAGCGTAATGAATTGGTTCTAGAATGATGTGTGTTAAGTTTCCTGAAAATCGGTTCAGATTTAGGTATGGCTCCCATATATATTTTCGTCCGATTTAAGGTAAATGGTGCACCAAAGTCCCTATATATATCTTTCCATTTGCGGGAAATTTAGCACAGCATAATGAATTGGGTCTAGAATGATGTGTGTTAAGTTTCCTGAAAATCAGTTCAGATTTAGATATAGCTCCCATATATATTTTCGTCTGATTTTATGTAAATGGTGCACCAAAGTCCCTATATATCCTTCGATTTGCACGAAATTTGGCACGGCGTTATGAATTGGGTCTAGAATGATGTGTGTTAAGTTTCCTGAAAATCGGTTAAGATTTAGATATAGCTCCCATATATATTTTCGTCCGATTTAAGGTAAATGCTGCACCAAAGTCCCTCGATATCTTTCGATTTGCACGAAATTTGGCACAATGTAATGAATTGATTCTAGAATGATGTGTGTTAAGTTTCCTGAAAATCGGTTAAGATTTAGATATAGCTCCCATATATATTTTTGTCCGATTTTATGTAAATGGTGCACCAAAGTCCCTATATATCTTTCGATTTGCACAAAATTTGCCACGGCGTTATGAATTGGGTCTAGAATGATGTGTGTTAAGTTTCCTGAAAATCGGTTAAGATTTAGATATAGCTCCCATATATAATTTCGTCCGATTTAAGGTAAATGGTGTACCAAAGTCCCTCGATATCTTTCGATTTGCACGAAATTTAACACAGCATAATGAATAGGCTCTAGAATGATATGTGTCATGTTTCCAGAAAATCGGTTCAGATTTAGATATAGCTCCCATATAGAATTTCGTCCGATTTAAGGTAAATGGTGTACCAAAGTCCCTCGATGTCTTTCGACTTGCACGAAATTTGGCACGGCGTAATGAATTAGGTCTAGAATAATGTGTGTTAATTTTCCTGAAAATCGGTTCAGATTTAGATATAGCTCCCATATATATTGTCACTCAAAGTGGTGAAGGGTATAACATAGTCGGCCCCGTCCGACTTTACTACTTTCCTTACTGGTTTTTAATTTAATGATGTCATTCATATTTTGTTTATTTGTTGGAAGTAAATATTTCAATTTTGATTGCCTAAGATGAGATTTGACATGACGTTGCTTGGCAAATATTGAACGTCTTACGTTCAATTTTGTTTAGAATATCAATTGACATCATAATATGTAGTGGAAAATTTTATTTGGCTATGTATCAAATTTTAGGCATATGGGTCATTCCATGAAGTGTAAAATAGAAACAAAATAATTTTAATTTGTAGAAAAGGGGGGGGGGGGGAGGGTGGGGGAAAGGACAAAAAAGTTTCAATCTCGACAACAAATTTAAAAAGGAATCCCATATATTTTCGCCTGTCTAGCCTTCCATCAATTCAGGGTTCCTTTCCTAAATCCTTTTTGAAGTGCTGGGTAAATGTCGAATAATTTAAAACCACAATAGAAAGTAATCGAACGCAGAAATAAAAATCTCATGGATCAACAATATACACCCACACATTTAAATAACCACACACCGCAACCAGCCGAACATTGATTGATTGGCAGACCGGTGGTTTGAGGATTCGGCCTAGCCCTAGGCTAAATAAACCTTAAGAAACCAAATAAAAAAATCCTCGAAGAAAATGTGTCCTTTCGTTGTCGACTTACGGGGGGGAAAACATGTTCAAAATATCAAATTCCTTTAGCCCGGCAGGATGATAGTTATGGTCGTTCTTATTTTTTTTAAATTCGAAAGGACTAAAAATAGATACATCAAAAAACAACAAAATATCGAAGTTGTTAACCAACTATGTCTAAATGTGTGTGTGAGTTTGAGAGTAAATGTGCGTATGTGTAGGTGTATTCGACTGACAATCGATGACACAACTTAATGGACTCTAACGAGCAATGTAACAGTTTGAAATAACATCTTAATTCGATAACAAAACAACAAGCTGGACATAATGGCCTCAGCCCCACCCCCCGGCCACTTCGAACATGTCTGTTCTGTTCGACTTAATTCAACATAAATTGCTTTTCTTGGAATTTTTCCAGGAGGGAAAGAGGAGCTGCACACAAAAAAAAACAGAATAACTCATGTAGGCATGTCCTGGCATGTCAAAAAAAAAGTTGAAAAAAAATTCTTTGAAATCTTAAAACACAAGACATGTATTTAAATAGTTGCAAGGATGTCCTGGATACGGACAGGACACCCACACTAATATTTGCTTTTAATTTAATAACAAAGAAGGAAATACAAGGGAGGTGTCTTCAAACTAAAAATATTTACCTCCCATTTCCATGGGATTTGCAGGACAATCAATTAAACGAATGCTATTTTTTTTTAAATTAAAAAGGACAGGTTGGAATTATTTAAAATTGGTTCGGAATTTGTGGAAAATTTTGATATATATTTTTTTTAAACATACGCACGAGGTGTGAATATTTCAAAAAAAAAAACACAAGGCATAGGTTTTTTAAAAAATATTTTGTGAGGTTATAGAAAAGAGAGGAATTTGAAAAAAAATTTTTGAAGTACTAAAAAGGCGTGGTACTTAAAAAAAATTAAGGCTTAGATTTTTAAGAAACGCCAAAGGAGTGCATTTTTATACCCTCCACCATAGTATGCAGGGTATATTAATTTTGTTCTTCCGTTTGTAACTCAGCGAAATAATCATTTCCAACCCTATAGATATATATATTCTTGATCAGCCTAAAATAATATGACGATATAGCCATGTCCGTCTGTCTGTTGTAACTTTTGTCTGCAGTCTATTTAAGTTCGAAGATGGGCTTTATCGGTCTACGTTTAGGCATAACTCCCATATAACAGTACCTCCCAATTTTCGATATTTTGGGGGTTTTGAGCTTGGTTTTTAACCGAATACACTGAAATTTGGTACATTGAGTTAGTATTGGGTACTAAATATCTCCACTAAAAATTATAAATATCGGTCCACTTTTTCTGGTAGCCCCCATATAACGGTACCTCCTAATTTTCAGTATTTTGGGGGGTTTTGATCGTATTTTTTTCGCCCAATTGGCTGTAATTTAGTAATTTTGAGGTCTTAATAGGTACCAAATCTCTCCACAAAAATTATAAATATAGATCAATTTTTTCGGATAGCCCCCATATAAGGATAACCCCAATTTTCGGTATTTTGGGGTTCTTGAGTGCGTTTTCGAACTGAATTTGCTGCAATTTGGTATTTTGTAGTCGTATGTGGTAACAAATCTCCCTTCCAAAAATTATTAATATTTTCCGCCTTTTTGGGGTAGTCCTCATATAACCCCCTTTTTTATACCCTTCACCACACTGAGATACAGGGTATTATGGCTTTGTGCATTTGTTTGTAACAGGCAATAGGAAACGAGATAGACCCATTGTTCCTTTTGAGAATATGTATAGAATCACTTTCTGAGTGCATGTCCGACTGTGCGTCCGTCTGTCCGTCTGGCATAGGTCACTTATTTGGCACAAGGACGAACCCCATAAAAATTGGGAAAATCAGTTCAGATTTAGATATAGCTCCCATATATATTTTCGTCCGATTTAAGGTAAATGGTGCCGCGAAGTCCCTATATAACTTTCGATTTGCACGAAATTTGGCATAGGGTACTGAATTAAGTCCACAATGATGTGTGCTAAGTTTCGTGAAAATCGGTTCAGATTTAGATATAGCTCCCTTATATATTTTCGTCCGATTTAATGTAAATGGTGCACCAAAGTCCCTATATATCTTTCGATTTCCACGAAATTTGGCACAGCGTAATCAATTGGGTCTAGAATGAAGTGTGCAAAGTTTCGTGAAAATCGGTTCAGATTTCGATATAGCTCCCCTATATAATTTCGTCCGATTTAAGGTAAATGGTGCACCAAAGTCGTTAAATATCTTCCGATTTGCACGAAATTTGGCACAGCGTAATGAAATAGGCCTAGAATGATGTGTGTTATGTTTCATGAAAATCGGTTCAGATTAAGATATAGCTCCCATATATATTTTCGTCCGATTTAATGTAAATGGTGCAACAAAGTCCCTATATATCTTTCGTTTTGCACGAAATTTGGTACAGCGTAATGAATTAGGTCCAGAATGATGTGAGTTAAGTTTCCTTAAAATTGGTCCAGATTTAGATATAGCTGCCATATATATTTTCGTCCGATTTAATGTAAATGGTACCGCGAGGTTCCTATATATCTTTCGATTTGAACGAAATTTGGCACGGCGTACTGAATTAAGTCTAGAATTATGCGTGTTAAGATTCCTGAAAATCGGTTCAAATTTAGATATAGCTCCCATATATATTTTCGTCCGATTTAATGTAAATGGTGCACCAAAGTCCCTATATATCTTTCGATTTGCACGAAATTTGGCATAGGGTACTGAATTAGGTCCAGAATGATGATTGGTAAGTTTCGGCAAAATCGGTTCAGATTCAGATATAGCTCCCATATATAATTTCGTTCGATTTAATGTAAATGGTGCACCAAAGTCCCTATATATCTTTCGATTTGCACAAAATTTGGCATCGGATCCAGAATGATGTGTGCTAAGTTTTGAGAAAATCGGTTCAGATTTAGATATAGCTTATATATCTGACCAAATGAAAAATTTATTATCGGTTGCAGAATGGCATTTTTATGGATCCAATTTCATTTTACTGGTATTTTAAATTCACCCACAGTGGTGAAGGGTATCATATAGTCGGCCCCGTCCTACTTTACTGCTTTCCTTACTGGTTTTATCTGATTTGTTCCGGGTTTTGATATCCTTGTTCCGCAAGGATGTCACCTGCGGAGGATATCAAGATCAAAAAAGTAAAACGTAAGCTTAGATAATGAATTTTGGCCCGCATTTAAACCTAGCCCCTGTGTGTAGGTTCCAGAAGGAATGAACCGATATTCCCCATCTTCGAACTCGAACTAAGTTTGGAAAAAATATGAAAATGGACAAAGTTCGGATTAAACCAAAATTTTTTGTAACGGATTTGTTCCAAAGAAATATGGGGTCCAGAACCAATATTTCGATGAGGCACATTTTCACCGTGTTAAAGTGTATAGACCCTCATTAGCCATAAGGCTGAGGGCATAATTATCCATTAAAAATTTATGGTTTTACATTATCCCTTTTTAGAAATGTCCGTATAGGTCCACTTTTTGGTATGTTCCCTATATTTTCATTTTAGTACCTGTCGGTACATCTATGGTGCAGGGTATCCAAAGTTCGGCCCGGCCGAACTTAACGCTTTTTCACTTGTTTAAATAATATTTTTGCACCATTGTGTGTTAAATTATCTCAATCCTAGCAATGGTTTGATGCCTTTAATAACCATCATACGTATAGTAACTGGTGGTTATTTTTGTTGTGTTTTTTTTTTTTTTTTTGATATAAATCATATACGACCTCCTATTTGACAGCAGAATATTTGTATTGGATTTCGCCACCCCCAAAGCCATAATTTGAAAATAAAAAAAAAAAACAAATCATAATAAGGTTCGAATGTAGACATTAATTAGATACGCTGAAAGCTGAACTGAATATTAGTCGAGCATGTTGACATGTCATAAAATGATTCGGAGACAACCTCCGAAATGGGAAAATTATTCTCAGAATTGTAATTTGCCTGTGTTAATGAAACGAGAACGAATAGTCAAATTACTGCTGTAAGGTGCAATGTCTTCTTCATGTATCGCCACCGCCTCTCACACACACATACGTAGATATAATGACGCACATGTGTGTATGTGTAATATATGATGTGACAGTTGTCACAGATTCAATACGACGACGACGAACGACCGACCGATGATGAACTTGTTCTCCAGCCAAAAATAAAAAGTGGATATTCTGCGTAATCACACCTGAACTGTAATGCCCTGAAGAGGCAAACTGAGAAATGGTTTCCAATGAAATCGAAAAGTAAAAAATATGAAGAATGTCTGTAAAACTCAAAAAATTGGAATTTCATCAGAAATTATGGGGAAATCATTTCGGGCTCAGTGTTGTTCCTTTGTAGCCATTATCCTCCATCCTGAGCATTTTCAATTCCACAAAAACTTACACATCGAAAGAATTGTTGTACCACAAGAAGAAGTAGAAGAAGAGGAAGTCAGAATGCAGTTCCAATGAATATCTCTTGTATTTTATGTGACAGTCATTATTGGAATTCAATTAGTCGGAATTGACATGCAACAAATCCATAGAAATGTCAAACAATAATTCTAATCATAATATCCTTATAATTTATTTATAAATTAAGACATCCTTGAGGTTATGTATGTGCGTGTGTGCGTGAGTGCGTTTGTGTAAATTAATTGATTATTGAATTGCATGTTAAGTCAATTGCTATGCCATTAATTTGTGGAATTGATACAGTTAACTATGGAATTATTTGCAGAAGGGTAAATAAAATAAAAATTATTAACCCTTTAATGACCCATTGTTTTTTAAAATATTATTTTTTAAAGCGACCATTAGGCGTGGATTTTTAAAAAAAAATATTTTTTTGAAGTAACCACAAGGCGTGGATTTTTAAAAAAATATTTTTTGAAGTAACTACAAGGCGTGGTTTTTCTTTAAAAAAATATTTTTTGAAGTAACCACAAGGCGTGGATTTTTTAAAAAATATTTTTTGAAATAACCACAAGGCGTGGTTTTTTTAAAAAATATTTTTTAAAGTAACCACAAGGCGTGGATTTTTTAAAAAAATATTTTTTAAAGTAACCACAAGGCGTGGATTTTTTAAAAAATATTTTTTAAAGTAACCACAAGGCGTGGATTTTTTAAAAAATATTTTTTGAAGTAACTACAAGGCGTGGATTTTTTAAAAAATATTTTTTAAAGTAACCACAAGGCGTGGATTTTTTAAAAAATATTTTTAAAGTAACCACAAAGCGTGGATTTTTTAAAAAATATTTTTTAAAGTAACCACAAGGCGTGGATTTTTTAAAAAATATTTTTTAAAGTAACCACAAGGCGTGGATTTTTTAAAAAATATTTTTTAAAGTAACCACAAGGCGTGGATTTTTTAAAAAATATTTTTTAAAGTAACCACAAGGCGTGGATTTTTTAAAAAATATTTTTTAAAGTAACCACAAGGCGTGGATTTTTTAAAAAATATTTTTTAAAGTAACCACAAGGCGTGGATTGTTGAATATTGTGAATTGACATAATTGGCAACACATATATTTAATGTAATTAGCGATCCCTACAATGATAAGTTACAATAAGCGACTAATGGTTACTGAAATAAAGAGTATACTAGAAAGTAGTCGTTATGAATAAACTAGAATTAGAATTATCTAGACTTAGAAGGTTCTAGAATAAGATAAGAATATATATAAGGAGTTGTAACTTAGATAGAGTTTGCCAGTTTGTAATAAGTAGTCAGCCCATGTATAAAGTCTAACAAAGTGTATTCGCCAATCGTGTAAAGTCTGTCGTGTATAAGTAATAAAGTCTGCCAACACACCCCGTATCGTCCGTGTTTCATTCATTGGTGGTCATCAGCATCGTTTGTCGATGCAAGGAGAAATTTTAATTTTCATCAGGTTATGGGCCCAGGAAGCTCTGGATGAAGGATTGCCCAACCGAACGCTGAAAGATCAAGTGTTGCCCAGGAGGACTCTAAAGGAGAGAGAAAAACGTGTTGCCCAGGAAGACTCGAAGGTCAAAGTGTAGCCCAGGTAGCTGAGTATGAAGGCGATCTCTTAAGGATCAAGAGGATAAAGTGAAAATCAGTTGTGTGTCAACAAACGGATAACGTTGTTACTGTGTGTCGGTAACAGAAAAGCAGAGAACTGTTGGAAGCTGTGTGCGCAGGCAAGTTATTGTGTGTCAATAACAAAGTAAAAGAAACGCATTTGGAAACAGCAGCGTAGAGAAGATGAGTTCTTCAATATATAACATTGAAAAGTTGGATGAGTCCAACTACGACTCCTGGAGCGTTTCTATGAAGGCAGTTTTAATCCACCAGGAGTGCTGGGATATAGTCAGTGGTAAAAATAAGAAGCCCCAAAAAGAGGATGAGATCTGGATAAAGAGAGATGAGAAGGCACTGGCTACAATCATTTTGTGTGTCACCCCGAGGCAGATACCCTATATAAAAAGTTGCAAAACGTCGTCCGAAGCATGGAATGTTCTAAGAGAAGTGCACAGACCAAAAGGACCAGTAAGAAAAGTCACCCTATTCAAGAAACTGCTGGCCATGCGTATGGGTGAGGATGACGAAATTCAGCGTCATGTTTGTGAGTTTACGTCGTTAGTCGACAAGTTGGCTGAAACGGGCATTGAGCTGCAAGAGGAATTGTTCGTCATCATGCTGTTGGCAAGTTTGCCGAGATCGTTTGAAAATTTTGTGGTGGCATTGGAAACACGGGATGAGTTGCCCACGTTGAGTAGCCTCAAGATCAAGTTGGCAGAGGAAGGTGAACGCCGAAAAACCACCAATGAGGCAGAAAGTGACGAAATTGCGTTTATGTCGCACAGCAACAACAACAATAGAGAAAGGGCTAGAAAGTTACTGAGTAGCAACAACAAAAATAGGGGCAGTGAGCGATCGCACAACAACAACAAAGAAAGGTCCAGAATGTTCGAGTGTAACAACAACAACGAAAGTGCAAGTAGCAACAACAAAGAAAGGGGTAGAAAATTCGTGTGCAGCAACAACAACGAGCATAGAAGTAAGCGAAGGTACAGCAACAAAAACAATGTGAAGTGCTACAGTTGCGGTCGCAGAGGACATTTCGCTGCACAGTGTAGGTTCATCAACAACAACGAGAAAACGCACACACAATCATACACAGTGTTAGAAACGGCGAACAACAACAAGAGCGTATTGAACTCCAGCGTGTGGTGTGTCGACAGCGGAGCTTCAACGCATTTATGCTGCAATAAAGCAATGTTCGAGAAATTTGATGATCATAATGAGGTTATAAATTTGGTTGGCGATCATAAAATTGTTGCGAAGGGCAAAGGCAGTGTGCGGTTAGAAGAGTGTAATGTTTTGCTGAACGATGTGCTGTATGTACCTGAGATGCAGTGTAATTTTTTGTCAGTGGGCAGAGAAGCGGAAAAGGCAGACGTGATGTTCGATGGCAAAGGGGCAAGAATAATAGAGAAGGGCAAAACAGTGATGTATGCCAGAAAAATAGGAAATATTTATTTATACAGCCCGCCCAAGAGATCAGTTGAGTGCCTGCATGCTAATTGGAAAAATAGTTGCAAAAGTAATAAAGGTCCCATAAGGGAGGGGAAGCAGGTAGATCGTAATAATAAAGGCAATAAAAATATAAAATTTGAAGGAAGAGTTGTTAAAGCATTGTAAATTGATACATGAGGTATACTGATGAATATATATAAATGTAGTGTGTCTACATAGAGTGTAGGCTTGTAGTGTGTCTACAAGGTATGTCAATGAGAAGAATGAATAGAAACATAGTGTGTCTATGTAGTTAAGAAGTATCATTGTAAGTCAATGAAATGTGTAATGTATATATGTATGTAAATATAGAGATTAAGAAATATATGTGTTGAGGAGGGGTGTTGAATATTGTGAATTGACATAATTGGCAACACATATATTTAATGTAATTAGCGATCCCTACAATGATAAGTTACAATAAGCGACTAATGGTTACTGAAATAAAGAGTATACTAGAAAGTAGTCGTTATGAATAAACTAGAATTAGAATTATCTAGACTTAGAAGGTTCTAGAATAAGATAAGAATATATATAAGGAGTTGTAACTTAGATAGAGTTTGCCAGTTTGTAATAAGTAGTCAGCCCGTGTATAAAGTCTAACAAAGTGTATTCGCCAATCGTGTAAAGTCTGTCGTGTATAAGTAATAAAGTCTGCCAACACACCCCGTATCGTCCGTGTTTCATTCATTGGTGGTCATCAGCATCGTTTGTCGATGCAAGGAGAAATTTTAATTTTCATCATGGATTTTTTAAAAAATATTTTTTAAAGTAACCACAAGGCGTGGATTTTTTAAAAAATATTTTTTAAAGTAACCACAAGGCGTGGATTTTTTAAAAAAATATTTTTTAAAGTAACCACAAGGCGTGGATTTTTTAAAAAAATATTTTTTAAAGTAACCACAAGGCGTGGATTTTTTAAAAAAATATTTTTTAAAGTAACCACAAGGCGTGGATTTTTTAAAAAAATATTTTTTAAAGTAACCACAAGGCGTGGATTTTTTAAAGTAACCACAAGGCGTGGATTTTTTAAAAAATATTTTTTAAAGTAACCACAAGGCGTGGATTTTTTAAAAAATATTTTTTAAAGTAACCACAAGGCGTGGATTTTTTAAAAAATATTTTTTAAAGTAACCACAAGGCGTGGATTTTTTAAAAAATATTTTTTAAAGTAACCACAAGGCGTGGATTTTTTAAAAAAATATTTTTTAAAGTAACCACAAGGCGTGGATTTTTTAAAAAATATTTTTTAAAGTAACCACAAGGCGTGGATTTTTTAAAAAATATTTTTTGAAGTAACTACAAGGCGTGGATTTTTTAAAAAATATTTTTTAAAGTAACCACAAGGCGTGGATTTTTTAAAAAATATTTTTAAAGTAACCACAAAGCGTGGATTTTTTAAAAAATATTTTTTAAAGTAACCACAAGGCGTGGATTTTTTAAAAAATATTTTTTAAAGTAACCACAAGGCGTGGATTTTTTAAAAAATATTTTTTAAAGTAACCACAAGGCGTGGATTTTTTAAAAAATATTTTTTAAAGTAACCACAAGGCGTGGATTTTTTAAAAAATATTTTTTAAAGTAACCACAAGGCGTGGATTTTTTAAAAAATATTTTTTAAAGTAACCACAAGGCGTGGATTGTTGAATATTGTGAATTGACATAATTGGCAACACATATATTTAATGTAATTAGCGATCCCTACAATGATAAGTTACAATAAGCGACTAATGGTTACTGAAATAAAGAGTATACTAGAAAGTAGTCGTTATGAATAAACTAGAATTAGAATTATCTAGACTTAGAAGGTTCTAGAATAAGATAAGAATATATATAAGGAGTTGTAACTTAGATAGAGTTTGCCAGTTTGTAATAAGTAGTCAGCCCATGTATAAAGTCTAACAAAGTGTATTCGCCAATCGTGTAAAGTCTGTCGTGTATAAGTAATAAAGTCTGCCAACACACCCCGTATCGTCCGTGTTTCATTCATTGGTGGTCATCAGCATCGTTTGTCGATGCAAGGAGAAATTTTAATTTTCATCAGGTTATGGGCCCAGGAAGCTCTGGATGAAGGATTGCCCAACCGAACGCTGAAAGATCAAGTGTTGCCCAGGAGGACTCTAAAGGAGAGAGAAAAACGTGTTGCCCAGGAAGACTCGAAGGTCAAAGTGTAGCCCAGGTAGCTGAGTATGAAGGCGATCTCTTAAGGATCAAGAGGATAAAGTGAAAATCAGTTGTGTGTCAACAAACGGATAACGTTGTTACTGTGTGTCGGTAACAGAAAAGCAGAGAACTGTTGGAAGCTGTGTGCGCAGGCAAGTTATTGTGTGTCAATAACAAAGTAAAAGAAACGCATTTGGAAACAGCAGCGTAGAGAAGATGAGTTCTTCAATATATAACATTGAAAAGTTGGATGAGTCCAACTACGACTCCTGGAGCGTTTCTATGAAGGCAGTTTTAATCCACCAGGAGTGCTGGGATATAGTCAGTGGTAAAAATAAGAAGCCCCAAAAAGAGGATGAGATCTGGATAAAGAGAGATGAGAAGGCACTGGCTACAATCATTTTGTGTGTCACCCCGAGGCAGATACCCTATATAAAAAGTTGCAAAACGTCGTCCGAAGCATGGAATGTTCTAAGAGAAGTGCACAGACCAAAAGGACCAGTAAGAAAAGTCACCCTATTCAAGAAACTGCTGGCCATGCGTATGGGTGAGGATGACGAAATTCAGCGTCATGTTTGTGAGTTTACGTCGTTAGTCGACAAGTTGGCTGAAACGGGCATTGAGCTGCAAGAGGAATTGTTCGTCATCATGCTGTTGGCAAGTTTGCCGAGATCGTTTGAAAATTTTGTGGTGGCATTGGAAACACGGGATGAGTTGCCCACGTTGAGTAGCCTCAAGATCAAGTTGGCAGAGGAAGGTGAACGCCGAAAAACCACCAATGAGGCAGAAAGTGACGAAATTGCGTTTATGTCGCACAGCAACAACAACAATAGAGAAAGGGCTAGAAAGTTACTGAGTAGCAACAACAAAAATAGGGGCAGTGAGCGATCGCACAACAACAACAAAGAAAGGTCCAGAATGTTCGAGTGTAACAACAACAACGAAAGTGCAAGTAGCAACAACAAAGAAAGGGGTAGAAAATTCGTGTGCAGCAACAACAACGAGCATAGAAGTAAGCGAAGGTACAGCAACAAAAACAATGTGAAGTGCTACAGTTGCGGTCGCAGAGGACATTTCGCTGCACAGTGTAGGTTCATCAACAACAACGAGAAAACGCACACACAATCATACACAGTGTTAGAAACGGCGAACAACAACAAGAGCGTATTGAACTCCAGCGTGTGGTGTGTCGACAGCGGAGCTTCAACGCATTTATGCTGCAATAAAGCAATGTTCGAGAAATTTGATGATCATAATGAGGTTATAAATTTGGTTGGCGATCATAAAATTGTTGCGAAGGGCAAAGGCAGTGTGCGGTTAGAAGAGTGTAATGTTTTGCTGAACGATGTGCTGTATGTACCTGAGATGCAGTGTAATTTTTTGTCAGTGGGCAGAGAAGCGGAAAAGGCAGACGTGATGTTCGATGGCAAAGGGGCAAGAATAATAGAGAAGGGCAAAACAGTGATGTATGCCAGAAAAATAGGAAATATTTATTTATACAGCCCGCCCAAGAGATCAGTTGAGTGCCTGCATGCTAATTGGAAAAATAGTTGCAAAAGTAATAAAGGTCCCATAAGGGAGGGGAAGCAGGTAGATCGTAATAATAAAGGCAATAAAAATATAAAATTTGAAGGAAGAGTTGTTAAAGCATTGTAAATTGATACATGAGGTATACTGATGAATATATATAAATGTAGTGTGTCTACATAGAGTGTAGGCTTAGTGTAGTGTGTCTACAAGGTATGTCAATGAGAAGAATGAATAGAAACATAGTGTGTCTATGTAGTTAAGAAGTATCATTGTAAGTCAATGAAATGTGTAATGTATATATGTATGTAAATATAGAGATTAAGAAATATATGTGTTGAGGAGGGGTGTTGAATATTGTGAATTGACATAATTGGCAACACATATATTTAATGTAATTAGCGATCCCTACAATGATAAGTTACAATAAGCGACTAATGGTTACTGAAATAAAGAGTATACTAGAAAGTAGTCGTTATGAATAAACTAGAATTAGAATTATCTAGACTTAGAAGGTTCTAGAATAAGATAAGAATATATATAAGGAGTTGTAACTTAGATAGAGTTTGCCAGTTTGTAATAAGTAGTCAGCCCGTGTATAAAGTCTAACAAAGTGTATTCGCCAATCGTGTAAAGTCTGTCGTGTATAAGTAATAAAGTCTGCCAACACACCCCGTATCGCCCGTGTTTCATTCATTGGTGGTCATCAGCATCGTTTGTCGATGCAAGGAGAAATTTTAATTTTCATCATGGATTTTTTAAAAAATATTTTTTAAAGTAACCACAAGGCGTGGATTTTTTAAAAAATATTTTTTAAAGTAACCACAAGGCGTGGATTTTTTAAAAAAATATTTTTTAAAGTAACCACAAGGCGTGGATTTTTTAAAAAAATATTTTTTAAAGTAACCACAAGGCGTGGATTTTTTAAAAAAATATTTTTTAAAGTAACCACAAGGCGTGGATTTTTTAAAAAAATATTTTTTAAAGTAACCACAAGGCGTGGATTTTTTAAAGTAACCACAAGGCGTGGATTTTTTAAAAAATATTTTTTAAAGTAACCACAAGGCGTGGATTTTTTAAAAAATATTTTTTAAAGTAACCACAAGGCGTGGATTTTTTAAAAAATATTTTTTAAAGTAACCACAAGGCGTGGATTTTTTAAAAAATATTTTTTAAAGTAACCACAAGGCGTGGATTTTTTAAAAAATATTTTTTAAAGTAACCACAAGGCGTGGATTTTTTAAAAAATATTTTTTAAAGTAACCACAAGGCGTGGATTTTTTAAAAAATATTTTTTAAAGTAACCACAAGGCGTGGATTTTTTAAAAAATATTTTTTAAAGTAACCACAAGGCGTGGATTTTTTAAAAAATATTTTTTAAAGTAACCACAAGGCGTGAATTTTTTAAAGTAACCACAAGGCGTGGATTTTTTAAAAAATATTTTTTAAAGTAACCACAAGGCGTGGATTTTTTAAAAAATATTTTTTAAAGTAACCACAAGGCGTGGATTTTTTAAAAAATATTTTTTAAAGTAACCACAAGGCGTGGATTTTTTAAAAAATATTTTTTAAAGTAACCATAAGGCGTGGATTTTTTAAAAAATATTTTTTAAAGTAACCACAAGGCGTGGATTTTTTAAAAAATATTTTTTAAAGTAACCACAAGGCGTGGATTTTTTAAAAAAATATTTTTTAAAGTAACCACAAGGCGTGGATTTTTTAAAAATTATTTTTTGAAGTAACCACAAGGCGTGGATTTTTAAAAAAAAATATTTTTTGAAGGTGTGGATCTTTTAAAAAATATTTTTTTAAATAAATAAATATTATTAAAAATTATTTTTTGATGCAACCACAAGGCGTGGATTTTTTAAAAAATATTTTTTTGAAGTAACCACAAGGCGTCGATTTTTAAAAAAAATATTTTTTGAAGTAACCACAAGGCGTGGTTTAAAAAAAATATTTTTTGAAGTAAAGCGTGTTTTTTTTTTGAAGTAAAAAAAAAAATTTTTTTGAAGTAACTACAAGACGTGGTTGTTTTAAAAAATATTTTTTGAAGTAACTACAAGGCGTGGATTTTTATACCCTTCACCACATTGTGGTACAGGGTATTATGTCTTTTTGCATATGTTTGTAACAGGCAAAAATAATCGAGATAGACCCATGGTTCCTTTAGAGAATATGCATAAGATCACATTCCGAGTCGATTTATGGATGTCCCTCCGTCCGTCCGTCTCCATGTTAAATTGTAAACAAAGGTCGCATTTATGATCCGAATTGGATGAAATTTGGCACAGCTCATTTGTTTGGCCCAAGGACGAAACCTATTGAAATTGGGAAAAATCGGTTCGGATTTAGATATAGCTCCCATATATATATATATATATATATATTCATCCGATTTATGTATATATATATTCGTCGATTTGCACAAAATTGGGCATAGCGTAATTAATTAAGTCTAGAACCAGTGAGCGGCGCAGTCTTCTACCAATCTCTAATTGTTTTGGTTCTATACTCTGAGCCTGGGCACTCTCTTGACTGATTATAGGCAACAGCTCCACGTTCTAACCCTAAAATATTTTCCAAATCTTGTTTTCCCGTGGTGAATATTTAACTCATAAAAAAAATGTGGTCACTTTAGGTTGTGGTTGATTTGAGCCTTGGAATATTGACCGATCATCATCTAAACAGCCGTTCTAAGTAATTGTTCAGATCCCCTTCACCGTGTAAAATATGTGATATTCTGCATAAAATAATGACCTCTAGAGCGACTAGAAAATCTGACAAAAATAAAGATTTCGGTTTATTGCACCCTAAGCACCATCTCAACTTTATCGAAAAAAGTAGGCATTGTCATTGGCCATTACCAAAACTTTATGTAAAATTTCAAAGCGATCAGCGCGACATTTCCGCCCCCTAGTGGGGTAATAGTAGTACTAAACAATATCATAACACATAGACACCTTCAAATGTTTACGTATAACTCCCACACCCGATTACATACAACCATATAATTGGTATCTGTTCAAAGGCCAACCACTCCTCTTGGATATACTATCAACTTGTCGGATCTATGTTCTTTAGGGGTAAATATATATGCCATAGAATACATAAATATTGACCGATCTCCATCAAAATAGGCATGCTTATTCTTTGGCCCGATTCCCTTTTCCATGTATGTTCGGGCCATAACTGCGGCCTCAGGAGCGACCACAAAAACCGACAAAAATTAAGTATTTGGTCCATTTCATCCCCTAAATATTAACCGATCTATACAAAAAACTATAGGAGTCTTCATTGGGCCGAACCCATCCTACATGCAAAAAAAGAATGGTCCATAACTATGTACGGACGGACACATATGTCTAGATCGACCCAGCTAGTCGAGATATGACGATCGGTGTAGGATCAATATTTCGCGGCGTTACAAACTCTTGGGGCTGAACAAAGCTATAATACCCTGACAACATAGTTGTGTGCAAAGATTCGTAAAAATCGGTTCAGATTTAGATATAGCTCCCATATATATATATATATATTCGTCCGATTTAAGGTAAATGGTGTGCCAACGTCCCTATATATCTTCCGATTTGCACGAAATTTAGCATAGCGTAATGAATTAAGTCCAGAATGATGTGCGTTAAGTTTCGTGAAAATCGGTTCAGATTTATATATAGCTCCAATATATAGTTTCGCCCGATTTTAGGTAAATAGACCACTGAAGTCCCTGGAAATTTTTCGATTTGCACGAAATTTGGCACAACGTAATGAATAAGGTCTAGAATGATGTGTGCAAAGTTTCGTGAAAATCGGTTCAGATTCAGATATAGATCCCATATATATTTTCATCCGATTTAAGGTAATAGGTGCATCAATGAAACTATAAATCTTTCGATTTGCACGAAATTTAGCATAAGGTACTGAATTAAGTCTAGATTGACTTGTGCTAAGTTTCGTAAAAATCGGTTCAGATTCAGATATAGCTCCCATATATATTTTCATCCGATTTTAGGTAAATAGACGACTAATGTCCCTTTCGATTTGCACGAAATTTGGCACAGCGTACTGAATTATGTTTAGAATGATGTACGCAAAGTTTCATGAAAATCGGTTCAGATTCAGGTATAGCTCCCATATATATTTTCATCCGATTTTAGGTAAATAGACGACTAATGTCCCTTTCGATTTGCACGAAATTTGGCACAGCGTACTGAATTATGTTTAGAATGATGTACGCAAAGTTTCATGAAAATCGGTTCAGATTCAGATATAGCTCCCATATATATTTTCATCCGATTTAAGGTAATAGGTGCATCAAAGAAGCTATATATCTTTCGATTTGCACGAAATTTGGCATAGCGTACTAGTCTGAATTAAGTCTGGATTGACTTGTGCTAAGTTTCGTGAAAACCGGTTCAGATTTAGATATAGCTCCCATATATAGTTTCGCCCGATTTTAGGTAAATGGTGTGCCAAAGTCCCTATATATATTCCGATTTTCACGGAATTGGGCATAGCGTAATGAATTAAGTCTAGAATGATGTGTGCGAAGTTTCGTGAAAATCGGTTCAGATTTAGATATAGCTCCCATATATAGTTTCGCCCGATTTTAGGTAAATATACCATTAAAGTCCCTAAAAATCTTTCGATTTGCACGAAATTTGGCACAGCGTACTGAATTTAGTTTAGAATGATGTATTCAAAGTCTAGATTGACTTGTGGTAAGTTTCGTGAAAATCGGTTCAGATTCAGATATAGCTCCCATCAGGGAAGTACGCAGGGGGCGGCCCTGGGGGCCCGGGCCCTCCCCGAAATGATTTTTTTTTCATAGTAAATATATGTTTGCAACAGCGAATTTGTTCATTTTGTACTCAGTATAGGGTACTGAGTTTAGCAACATCATTATAGTAAGTCTATAAGCTTCGTGAAAGATATATAGCTAGGCCGATTGATATAAGGTACTGAAGTAATATAAATTAGTCACTGTCAAGTTTTCCTGAAATCGGTTCAGATATAGATATATAACAAAAACGAGACGTCTGTCGTTGTGAAGGGTAGCATATAGCCGGCCCAGTCCGACTTTACTACTTTCCTTACTGGTTTAAAAATTATTATTATTATTTTATTTTATCAGCCATACGGCGTTGATTTATGTTAGAACCTTAAAAAGGTTTTTCCAAATTCCAATACTCGTGAAAGGGTTAACAATTAATTAAATACCGATTCGCATGCTATATCAAGATATTTACGTATTTAAAATATTTGCCCACTTCAGGTTTCTTGGAAACCATTTCGAATGGTTTGGCAAATATAAGACGGTTTTAATTCTGCAATATTTGAATAGCCCTTCATGTAAATAAATAACTAAAGATTATTGAATTTATGTGTCTAAAACATGGCACACACACACACACACATTAACAATTCACGATAATATTTAAAGTAAAAACCAATATTGAAAATTGAACAAAAAATAGCTTAAATTTTACAACAGTAACTTAAAGACAAAACTAAAAAAAAACGGAAGCACACTTTTAGGCGAATCTTAGCTAAGTTCCTTTACAGAATATTTTTGGTGTGATGGTTCGGAGTGTTTTCAGCTGCACACACACATACTTACTTACTTAGCTGGCTTGTGAAAGAACTTTCGTTCCATAAGCCAAGCTTAAAAAAGATTTTCAGGCTTGTCGGTCTTTTGCGAGGTTTTTCAATTCGACAGACCATATTCGGCAATGCTGTCCTCCACTTGATCTTTCCATGTTATTCGTGGCCTTCCCCCTCTGCGTGAACCATCAGCTGCTTCGCTTTTATATGCCTTCTGGCTGTGGCATCTTCATCCATTCTCACAACATGACCTAGCCAACGTAGTCGCTGCAGCGCAATACGTCTAACAATGGCGATGTCCGAGAATAGCTGGTACAACTGATGGTTCATTCGACGGCGATATTCATCGCAACGCAGATCGGCCCATAGATCTTTCGGAAAATTTTTCTCTCAAACACTCTAAGAGCTGCCTCATCTGCTGGCGCAAGTACCCATGCTTCAGATCCGTATAACAGCACGGGTTGTATCAGCGTTTTGTAGAGTGTGAGTTTGGTCTGGCGGGAGGTGGCCTTGCTTTTGACTTGTTTGCTCAGACCATAGTAGCATCTGTTGGCCATCACTATCCTTCTCCGAATTTCAAAATTGATGTCATTTGTTTTATTTATGGCGGTACCAAGGTATATAAAATCTTTGACTACCTCGAAGCTGTAGT
Organism: Musca vetustissima; assembly: GCF_032173495.1. Taxonomy (NCBI): domain Eukaryota; kingdom Metazoa; phylum Arthropoda; class Insecta; order Diptera; family Muscidae; genus Musca; species Musca vetustissima. The sequence goes on from NW_026879845.1 coordinate 124,779, forward strand.
TCTCAAGTTCCACAGTTGGTCTGCTGGACGTCTTGCGCGTTAATATCATCAGTTTGGTCTTCTGGCCGTTTACTGCCAGACCACATTGACGGACTCCTTCTCGATTTGTTCAAAGGTGGCTGTTACGGCTCTCAGTGTTCGACTCATTATGTCGATGTCATCGGCGTAGGCGAGTAACATGTGTTGTTTGGTGTACAGAGTGTCATTTCTGTTCACTTTTGCCACTCGTATGACATTTCCCAGCAGGATGCTAATAAGGTCTCACGACAAACTGTCACCTTGTCTGAATCTCGTTCGGTATTAAAAGGCCTCCGAGAGGTCCTTTGCGACATAAACTGCTGATCTTGTGCCTGTTAACGTTATCCTGCATAGCCATATTAATTTTGCAGGGATGCCAAACGCAGACATGGATTTATACACCTCTGAACGTTTAGGGCTGTCGAATGCGGCTTTATAGTCAACGAATAGGTGGTATGTGCCGACAATGTGTTTTTGTGGGTCTTTTTCAGGATTTGGCACAGAGTGAAAATCTGGTCAGTGGTGAATTTGCCAGGTCTGAAGACGCATTGGTATGGTCAAATAATGTCATTGGCCATTGGCTTCAGTCGTTCACACAGTATGCTGGATAGCACATTATAAGCGGTGGGAAGGAGACTTATTCCTCTATAATTGGTACATATCCTCCTGTCTCCTTTTTTCCAATCATTGGGCATGTATTCTTTTAGTCAAATAGTACTTATCAGATGGTGCATGCTCCTTACCAGCATCTGACCACCAGTATTGAATTGTTGTTATTTTTGTTTTGGGATACCAGCCCGGACTTGTGTCGAACTGGGAGAGGCTTCGGTCTCTTGCCTGAGCGGAGGTTTTCCATACCGCGGATGTCAGGTGCCCCTGGATCTGTCGATCCAGCCTGACAGTTGGTGCGGCCCCCTGGGGAGCTTCGCGGGGGTTGTGGTTTCGCCCCTCACCAAGGGGGAGAGTATGCCTTCTGCATGTTCTCCAATTGGTACAGCACTTTGGTGCTGGTGCGCTGGTGGGCGCATGCTCCTTACCAGCATCTGACCACCAGTATTGAATAGTTCGGCTTGTAAACCACCGGCACCTGCTGCTTTATTATTCTTCAGCCGATAGATTACTATTCTGACTTTATCTTGGCTAGTTAGTATACACTCTATACCGTCATCTACTATTGGTTCTGGGTTATCATCTTCACCGCTACTATTTGATACCAAAAGTTTTTCAAAATACTGCTTCCAGATTCTCAGCACTTTGTCTGTATCTGTCACCAGGTTTCTTTCTTTATCTCTAAAGGAGGATGTGCCTGCACTAAAAACTTTGGTTTGGTTTTCTACTCCTTGGCAAAATTTTCGGACTTCATTCTGAGTCCTGTTTTTCAAAATGCTCCTTCCAGATCATCAACACGCTGTCTGTATCTATCACCAGGTTTCCTTCTTCATCTCTACAGGATGAGGTACCTGCACTAAAACCTTCGGTTTGGTGTTTTACCCGTTGGTAGAATTTTCGGACTTCATTCTGACTCCTGTACATCTCGACTTGCTCACGCTCACGTTTTTCTTGTTCTTTCTTATTTATTTTTTTTTCTTAAAACACGTTTCTCCTTTTCTCCCGATAATTCTCCATCACATTACGTGTTGCTACTGTCCGCAGGGTTGCCCTATACGCTGAATTGTTTCATATCAGTAGTATTACGACACTCCTGATCGTACGACGGATTTCTTGATGGTACCCAAGTGTTGCTTTTGCTGCAATTTGTAGGGAGTGTGTAATTCTCTGCCACTGTTTTTATCGGGACAATGGGTGCTTTCGTTAAGCAGTTTGGTAAGTTGTGCGCGGAGTAGGCTTCTGCTATCTATTGTGTTTGCAGCGTTTCGACGTCAAATTTCCATGTTGTGTTAGATCGCACCTTTGCTGCTACATTAAGACGGGTGTGTACCTTGGCTGCCACACGGTAATGGTCTGAATCGATATTCGCTCCTCGGATGGATTGTACGTCTAAAACACTGACTGAATGTCTTCCGTCTATCACAACATGATCGATTTCATTTCTCGTTGTTCGATCGAGAGAAATCCAAGTGGTCTTGTGTATATCGAGATGCTTGAATCTGGTGCTGCTAACTACCATGTTTTTTGTTGCCGCAAAGTTAATCAGCCGCATGCCCTTGTCGGATGTTTCTTCATGGAGGCTGAATTTTCCGACGGTGTGACCAAAAATATTTTCCCTTCCGATTTTTGCATTATAATCTCCTAGCAGAATTTTAATGTCATGGCCAGGGCAGCGATCATATGCTCTTTCTAGGCGCTCATAAAATATAACTTTGGTCCTGCTCATCTTTACCTTCGGTCGGAGCATGGACGTAAATGAGACTGATGTAGTAGAACTGGTGCTGCTAACTCCCATGTTTTTTGCTGCCGCGAAGTCAATCAGCCGCATGCCCTTGTCGGATGTTTCTTCATGGAGGTTGAATTTTTCGACGATGGGGCCAAAGATATTTTCCCGATTTTTGCATTAAAATCTCCTAGCAGAATTTTAGGATAACTGGTACTGCTAACTACCATGTTTTTGGCTGCCGCGAAGTCAATCAACCTCATGCCGTTGTCTGATGTTTCTTCATGGAGGCTGAATTTTCCGACGGTGGGCCACAGATCAGCCGCATGCCCTTGTCGGATGTTTCTTCATGGAGGTTGAATTTTTCGACGATGGGGCCAAAGATATTTTCCCGATTTTTGCATTAAAATTTCCTAGCAGAATTTTAGGATAACTGGTACTGCTAACTACCATGTTTTTGGCTGCCGCGAAGTCAATCAACCTCATGCCGTTGTCTGATGTTTCTTCATGGAGGCTGAATTTTCCGACGGTGGGCCACAGATATTTTCCCTTTCGATTTTTGCATTAAAATCTCCTAGCAGCATTTTAATGTCCTGGTCAGGGCAACGATCATATGATGTTTCTAGGCGCTCGTAAAATATATCTTTGGTCTGTTCACCTTTATCTTCGGTCGGAGCATGGACGCAAATGAGACTGATGTAGGAGAACTGGTGCTGCTAACTCCCATGTTTTTTGCTGCCGCGAAGTTAATCAGCCGCATGCCCTTGTCGGATGTTTCTTCATGGAGGCTGAATTTTCCGACGGTGGGACCAAAAATATTTTCCCTTCCGATTTTTGCATTCAAATCTCCTAGCAGAATTTTAAGGTCCTGGCCAGGGCTGCGATCATATGCTGTTTCTAGGCGCTCATAAAATATATATTTGGTCTGTTCATCTTTATCTTCGGTCGGAGCATGGGCGCAAATGAGACTGATGTAGGAGAACTGGTGCTGCTAACTCCCATGTTTTTTGCTGCCGCAAAGTCAATCAACCTCATGCCGTTGTCTGATGTTTCTTCATGGAGACTGAATTTTCCGACGGTGCGACCAAAAATATTTTCCCTTCCGATTTTTGCATTAGAATCTCCTAGCAGAATTTTAATGTCCTGGTCAGGTCAACGGCCATATGCTATTTCTAGGCGCTCATAAAATATATCTTTGGTCCTGTTCATCTTTATCTTCGGTAACTCCCATGTTTTTTGCTGCCGCGAAGTTAATCAGCCACATCCCCTTGTCGGATGTTTCTTCATGGAGGCTGAATTTTCCGATGGTGGGGCCACATATATTTTCCCTCCCGATTTTTGCATTAAAATCTCCTAGTAGAATTTTAATGTTATGGCCAGGGCAGCGATCATATGCTGTTTCTAAGCGCTCATAAAATAAACCTTTGGTCCTGCTCATCTTTATCTTCGTTCGGAGCATGGGCGCAAATGAGACTAATGTAGAAGAACTTCGCTTTTATACGGATTATAGCAATTCGCTCATCTACTGGAGTGAATCTGGAGACGAGGTCTTTTATTCTCCTCTTAACCATAAGTCCGCAGCCAAATTCATGTCTCGTTTCATCACACATCCTTGTGATTTATTCCACCTAACTATTACATATGCATGCAGGTATGTACATGTGCGTGTGTGTGTTTTTGTAAGTATGTCATGTCATAGAAAACTTTTTAATTATGCCGTCAGACCTAATGACTGTCGATGTTAAAAATTCGGGTAAATGTTTTATTAACAACAGCAACAACAACAACAGAAATGAACTTTACAAGTCACTCTTCATTGATATACAATTTCTAAGAAAAAAACTTTATACAGTGTGTAGTGCAGTGTGTGTGTGTGTGAGTGTGTGTGTGTGCGCCTACCCAGCATGAAGTAAGAAAATGTTAGCTATTGCAGATGTTGAGATTTAATAAGGCTGGCTTGACTGAAGGACACAGACAAGTGACTCACTTAAATATGGCCCTTGAATCGAACCAAAATATAATTCTAAGAACTCAGTTACAACCTCTAGAGGAGGTGTCAAATAAAATCTCTCCTCAAGTGGGTGCTGCTTTTTATTAAAAACGTTTCAACACAATTTTCAAAGTTTCGCATAACAACAACTACTTGGCCATATACACCACCTCTGCTATATGCACGAAAATATTTTCAGACTACAATTTTAGGGGTGGGGGAAAACAGAAAAAAAATATTTTCATCCTTAAAGGAAACTGGTGGCATTTCTGATAAAAAATGTCCTTTTGCAAAGGCGGTGATCTGTAAAATAATCCCGAAAACCGAGTTCCATTGAAACAAATAAAAAAAAAAACAGATAAAATTTAAATGGAAACTTTTTAAAACATTAAATAAATTAAAACCAGAATTAAGGGAACTGTAGAAACTGGTGGCATTTCTGATAAAAATGTCCTTTTGCAATGGCGGTGATCTGAAAAAATAATCCCGAAAACCTTCACCACTTTGGGTATATTCAACAGATCAAATTTAAATGGAAACTTCTTCGAACATTAAATAAATTTAAACCAGTATTTTTAAAGGACCAGTAAAATGAAATGGGATCCATAAACATGTCAATCTGAAACCGATAAATGTTTCATTTGGTCAGATATAGAAGCTAAATCTAAATCTGAATCGGAACCTTAACACACATCATTCTAGACCTAATTCATTACGCTGTGCCAATTTTCGTGCAAAGCGAAAGATATTAAGGGACTTTGGTATACCATTTACCTTAAATCGGAGCTATATCTAAATCTGAACCTACTTTCAGGAAACTTAGCACATACCATTCTGGACATAATTCAGTGCCCTATGCCAAATTTCGTGCAAATCGAGAGATATATAGGGACTTTGGTGCACCATTTACATTAAATCGGAGGAAAAAATATATAGGAGCTATATCTAAATCTGAACCGATTTTTACGAAACTTAGCACACGTTATTCTAGACCTAATTCATTACGATGTGTCAAATTTCGTGTTAATCGAAAAATATATAGGGACTTTGGTGCTTCATTTATTTTAACTCGGACGAAAATATATATAGGAGCAATAGCTAAATCTGAACCGATTTCCACGAAACTTAAAACACATCACTCTAGGCTTAATTCAGTACCCCTTGCAAAATTTCGTGCAAATCGAAAGGTATAGAGGGACATTGGTGATTCATTTACATAAAATCGGACGAAAATATATATGGGAGCTATACCTAATCTGAACCGATTTTCAGGGAACTTAACACACATCATTTCCGACCTCATTCATTACGCTGTGCCAAATTTCGTGCAAATCGAAAGATATATAGGGACTTTGGTGCACCATTTACATAAAATCGGACGAAAATATATATGGGAGCTATATCTAAATCTGAACCGATTTCCACGAAACTTAACACACATCATTGTAGACTTTTTTCAGTACGCTATACCAAGTTTTGTGTAAATCGAAAGATATATAGGGGCTTTGGTGCACCATTTACATAGAATCGGACAAATCTATATATGGGAAGTATATCTAAATCTGAACCGATTTTCACGAAACTTAACACACATCATTCCAGACCTATTTCATTACCCTGTGCCAAATTTCGTTCAAAGCGAAATATATATAGGGGCTTTGGTGCACCATTTACATAAAATCGGACATAACTATATATGGGAGCTATATTTAAATCTGAACCGATTTTTACGAAACTTAGCACCCTTTTTTCTAGACCTAATTCATTACGCTGTGCCAAATTTCGTTCAAAGCGAAAGATATATTAGGGCTTTGGTGCAGCATTTACATAAAATCGGACGAAAATATATATGGGAGCTATATCTTAATCCGAACCGATTTTCTCGAAACTTAGCACATAGCATTTCGTACCTAATTCATTAGGCTATGCAAAATTTCGTGCAAATCGAAAGATATATAGCAACTTTGGTGCACCATTTACATTATATCGGAGGAAAATATATATGGGAGCTATATATAAATCTGAACCGGTTTTCAGGAAACCTAATACACATCATTCTGGTCCTAATTCAGAGCTTACTGCCAAATTTCGGGCAAATCGAAAGATATGTATAGGGACTTTGATGCACCATTTGCCTTAAATCGGACGAAAATATATATGGGAGCTATATCTAAAACTGAACCAATTTTCAGGAAACTTAACACACATCATTCCAGACCTAATTCATTACGCTGTGCTAAATTTCGTGCAAAACGAAAGATAAATAGGGGCTTTGATGCACCCTTTACGTAAAATGGGACGAAAATATATATGGGAGCTATATCTAAATCGGAACCAATTTTCACGAAACTTAGCACACATCACTCTAGACTCAATTCAGTACCCCATGCTAAATTTCGTGCAATTCGGAAGGTATAGAGGGACTTTGGTGCACCATTTACATTAAATCGGACGAAAATATATATGGGAGCTATATCTAAATCTGAACCGATTTTCACGAAATTTAACATACATCATTCTAGGCACAACTCAGTATACTACGCGAAATTTCGTGCAAATCGAAAGATATAGATTGATCTTGATGCACCATTTGCCTTAAATCTGTCGAAAATGTATATGGGAGCTATATCTAAATCTGAATCGATTTCCACGAAACCGAACGCACATCACTCTAGACTTAATTCAGTACCCCATGCAAAATTTCGTGTAAATGGAAAGGTATAGAGGGTCTTTGGTGCACCATTTACCTTAAATCAGACGAAAATATATAGGAGCTATATCTAAATCTGAACCGATTTTCAGGAAACTTCAGACACATCATTCTAGACCTAATTAATTAGGCTATGCAAAATTTCGTGCAAATCGAAAGATATATAGGGGCTTTGGTGCACCATTTAGATAAAATTGGACGAAACTATATACGGGAGCTATACCTAAATCTGAACCGATTTTCACGAAACTTAGCACACGTTATTCTAGACCTAATTCTTTACGCTGTGCTAAATTTCGTGATAATCGAAGAATATATAGGGACTTTCGTGCACCATTTACATTAAATCGGACGAAAATATATAGGGGAGCTATATCTAAATCTGAACCGATTTTCACGAAACTTAACACACATCATTGTAGGCTTTATTCAGTACGCTATACCAAATTTCATGCAAATCGAAAGATATATAGGAACTTTGGTGCACCATTTACATAGAATCTGACAAAACTATATATGGGAGCTATATCTAAATCTGAACCGATTTTCAGGAAACTTCAGACACATCATTCCAGACCTATGTCATTACGCTGTGCCAAATTTCGTGCAAATCGAAAGATATATAGGAACTTTGGTGCACCATTTACATAGAATCGGACGAAAATATATATGGGAGCTATATCTAAATCTGAACCGATTTTTACGAAACTTAACACACATCATTGTATGCTTTATTCTGTACGCTATACCAAATTTCGTGCAAATCGAAAGATATATAAGGACTTTGGTGCACCATTTACATTAAATCGGACGAAATATATATGGGAGCTATATCTAAATCTGAACCGATTTTCACGAAACTTCACAAACATCATTCTAGACTTATTTCAATACCCCATGCAAAATTTCGTACAAATCGAATGATATATAGGGACTTTGGTGCACCATTTACATAAAATCGGACGAAAATATATGGGCAATATTGCCAATTTTTTAATATTCCATTTTCAAAAAATCAGCTTTTTTGTTTTTGTGGCACATCTATGATTTTTGGTACACATATAGAGAAAAATGTTCTGACTCCGAAACCGTTCGCGATCAAATTTTTGGTTGATGCGCACAAAAGTTATCGAGGTTTTAATTTTGGGCATAAGAAAAAATCTTAAAATTACGCCGTTTATTATATTGACCAAAAACGTTGATATATATCTTCCTCCGTAAAATAAGAATATGAATATATTATAATAATCACGATAAAGTTGCACATATTCGCGAAATATGAGAAAAATAAAAAATATATAGCAGATTACATCAATATTTTCAATATATTAATGTCATGTATCATCCTAAAAATTAATTTAAAAATATGTACATAATCTAAACACGATGGTGAATCAAATGATATCAAAATCACACAAGTCCGTGTAGCGGTTTCTAAATCAAAGCGACAACAAAACAAGATATTGAGGAAAAATATTTGTTTTTGGTTCGAAAAAATAATGTCATCATATTAATTTTTTTAATTGTATACAAGAAATTTAAAAAAAAAATGTTGGGGTTATTCTGCTATTTTACCCGAATTTCGCCGAAAAATTGACATATATAATAATAATCACGTTTTGTGTATAAGTATACGCCTTGCGGATTATATCAAGACCCTTCCGATAAATCTTAGAATTCTATAAATAGGAATAAATCTTAAAATAAAATAATATTATGAAATATACATTTTAAATTACGTGTAAATCGCGTAATTCTCAAAATCATTTGATGCGCATGCGGTTTCCAGGAAGTACTGAAGTTTATCTTCCAATCCATATATATTTTGCGAAATTTCATTTGACGGCTAAGATGTGCCGCACGTTACATTGAAGTACCCAAAAAATCGTAAAACGCGAATAATTTCCGAAAACTCCATATGCCATTAACGCGCATCCGATTTCGGTGTGCACCCTAAAAAAATACATCGATCTATACCGATTTCAATGTGGTCCATTAAGAACCACGGATGTGCCAGCTCACACTATTTTTGAGATAAATTGCGTCTAAATCGCGTAATTCTCAAAATCATTTGATGCGCATGCGGTTTCCAGGAAGAACTGAAGTTTATCTTCCAATCCATATATATTTTGCGAAATTTTATTTGACGGCTAAGATGTGCCGCACGCTACATTGAAGTACCCAAAAAATCGTAAAACGCGAATAATTTCCGAAAACTCCATATGCCATTAACGCGCATCCGATTTCGGTGTGCACCCTAAAAAAATACATCGATCTATACCGATTTTAATGTGGTCCATTAAGAACTATGGATGTGCCGGCTCACACTAGTTTTGAGATAAATTGGGTACATCTCTCTTTCGGCTGTAGTTTTTAAAGTTCTCTTTTCGAACAAGATCAAAATCCGTATAAGGTCATTTATTGAAGCGGAAATGATCCATAGAAAACGGAAATAAATCCGCGATATTTTCAAAAACATTTTTTGCCAAATTTCGTGTTTTTGGAAGGTCAGTTCCCGCCGATCGAGTAGATGGATTTTCAGGAAGAAGATTTTATATCATCAGAAACGTAAAAAACCTTATTGATCGCGGGTACCCGTATCATTCAGTTGACAGATCTAAAAATTTGGCCCGAAAAATAGGTTTTTTAGAAATTTGATCGCACAAAATTCGCACCTTCGGATGAGTATTACTCTGAAGCTGTGCATACTACATACACAAAATACATATCAAATTACGCAGATTCGCGACTACAATAATCTTATAATCGGTTTTTATAAATTCCTGTTTGCGTATTGAAGCTAGAAGTAAAATTAAAAAAACACTCAAAATCGAGCTTCAAAATGTCAGCATCATTTAAAGGTAGATGCAGTTAAAATTTTGAAAAATGATACATAAGGGGCGTAGTCCCCATTTTGTTGACTTCTAGTTTTCTTTTGACACGAAGACCGTGCAATGAGTGGCTTAGTCACAAATCGATAGAGAACTTAAAAAAACTGTTTCGCCTCAACCTGTTTTTACACATTTTTTTACATTAAAGTAGACACAGCTTCCACCAAGATAAAGTTTGGAGGTCAATATCATGAACAGTTTGCAAGGACAGATCAATTAACCCAAAACTATTCACTTTTTTTCATATACTTAAGTAGTTCCCGAGTTATAAAGGGGTGAACCTCCGCTTCAGCTATGTTAAAAAATTGGCAATATTGCCCATATATGGGAGCTAATCTATATCTGAACCGATTTTCAGAAAACTTAACACACATCATTGTATGCTTAATTCTGTACGCTATACCAAATTTCGTGCAAATCGAAAGATATATAAGGACTTTGGTGCACCATTTACCTTAAATCGGACAAAAATATATATGGGAGCTATATCAAAATCTTAACCGATTTTCAGGAAACTTAACACACATTATTCTAGGCAAAGCTCAGTATACTACGCAAAATTTCGTGCAAATCGAAAGGTATAGAGCGACTTTGGTACACCATTTACCTTAAAACGGACGAAAATATATATGGCAGCTATATCTAAATCTGAACCGATTTTCAGGAAACTTAGCACAAATCATTTAAGGCTCAATTCAGTACCCTATGCCAAATTTTGTGCAACGCGAATGATATATAGGGACTTTTGAGCACCATTTACCTTAAATCGGACAAAACTATATGTGGGAGCTATATCTAAATCTGAACCGATTTTCACGAAACTTAACGCTTATCATTCCAGACCTATTTCATTACCCTGTGCCAAATTTCGTGCAAATCGAAAGATATGTAGGGCCTTTGGTGCACCATTTACATAAAATCGGACGAAACTATATACGGGAGCTATATCTAAATCTGAACCGATTATTACGAAACTAAGTATACGTTGTTCTAGACCTAATTCATTACGCTGTGCCAAATTTCGTATTAATCGAAAAATATATAGGGACTTTCATGCACCATTTACATTAAATCAGACAAAAAAATTTTTATAGGACCTATATCTAAATCTGAACCGATTTTCTTGAAACTTGACACACATCATTCTAGGCACAACTCAGTACACTACGCAACATTTCGTGCAAATCCAATGATATATAGGGACTTTGGTGCAGCATTTACATAAAATCGGACGAAAATATATATGGGAGCTATATCTAAATCTGGATTTACCTTAAATCGGACGACAATATATATGGGAGCTATATCTTATTCTGAACCGATTTTCACGAAACTTAACACACATCACTCTAGACTCAATTCAGTACCCCATGCAAAATTTCGTGCAAATCGAAAGGTATATAGGGACTTTTGAGCACCATTTACCTTAAATCGGACGAAACTATATACAGGAGCTATATATGAATCTGAACCGATTTTCTTCAATTTTAATAGGGTTCATCCTTGGGCCAAATAATTGACTTGTGTCAAATTTCATCCAAATAGGATCATAAATACGACCTGTACTTTGTTCACAATTTAACATGGACACACAGACAGACGGACATGCATAAATCGACTCAGAAAGTGATTCTATGTATATTCTCAAAAGAAACTATGGGTCTATCTCGTTTCCTTTTGCCTGTTACAAACATATGCACAAAGACATAATACTCTATACTACATTGTGGTGAAGGATATAAAAATCCTCGCCTAGTTTGGAAGGTCAAAAATATATTTTTTAAAAATCCACGCCTTGTGTGGTTGAATGGCCAAAAATATATTTTTAAAAATCCAGGCAAAGTGTGGTTGAATGGTCAAAACTTATTTTTTAAAAATCCACGCCTTGTGTGGATATTTAAAAAAATTTTGAAAAATCCACGCCTTGTGTAGATGCCTTGAAATATTTTTTAAAATTTTGATTTTTGATTTTGTTTAATTTTTTCCCCTGTGGAATATCCATTAACATAGTTTTTGTTTTTTTTCAATGAAATAACCCGCCAATAGACCTCCTAGCACGTGTTCACCATTTAACGTATTTCCCCGCACTCCCCCCCTGTGCTTCATTCATATCCACCAAAACCGCACACAACGACGCATGCCCTCTATATTTTCTAAATATTTCCAATAACGAAAAATTTCGTTAACCCACTGAATACCCCCCATAAAAAATATAGAGGCAAACAATCAGTTGGTGACATTCTTCGATTTAGTCGTCAACGTGTTGCAGCGAAGTTCACATCGGCGGGTCAAATTTCGGGAACGTGGTTCCATAGTTGCCAAAAAAATAGTAAATTGTCGAAAAACAAAATCGCCATAAATAAAATTCGAAAATTGAGGCTATATTCGAAGTGTTTACACATCGTGTGAAGTGTTTAAATTGCCATAAATTTTAGAGATGAAGTGGAAAAATTTTCAATCAATTATATAAAAAAAAAATTTAAATTTAATACTACAAATTTGTTATCTGATTAAATAAACAAAAAGTGGTGTATTAAAAAATCCAAAAATTTAATTCATGACGACAAATTTTCAGAATTTGTATTTTGTTCCATTAAAATCTAACGAAAAAAAATGAATGAAAAATTATATTAAACGAATGTGCTTTGGAAATTTATTTCTCCCGTTCCTACCGTTCCGCCCATCCCTCTGGGGAGGTAGAAATTTGTGTGTTTTTTTTCTTTTCTATTTTGTGCAAACAATTCAATTACTTAAATAAAAAGTGGGTTGTGGTCAGCCAACAAAGCGCAAAACAACACAAACAAATGCATGCAAATTTTCCAAAAATAATCAAAACAATGTAATTCCCAAACGCTCGATTCTGGAAATGCAATTTTTGTTTTCATTTCAAGAGGAGGAAATTTTTCGTTTGCACCCAATTGGATATTTTCCTGCTGGCCACAACAAGTGAAAAGTGGGTGAGTGATTGCACACAGGAGGCAAATATTTTGATTGGCATTTTTATATAAAAAACAAAAATAAAGAAATTAAAATATATTTTAAGGATCCACACAAGGATTAAAAAAATCAGTAAAGAAAGTGGTAAAGTCGGACGGGGCCGACTATATGATACCCTTCACCATTTTGGGTACATTCAACAGATGAATCCTAACAAACGTCGTCGGACACCCGTTGATTATTTGAAGGATACCTATGTGATAAACATGAGGAGTTTGGTGTACCACATACATAAAATCGGACGAAAATATATATGGGAGCTATATCTAAATCTGAACCGATTTTCAGGAAACTTAACACACAACGTTTTAGACCAAATTCGATTCGCTGAGGCCAAATTCCATGCAAATCAAATGATATATAGGGACTTTTGGTACACCATTTACATTAAATCGGACGAAAATTTATATGGGAGCTATATCCAAAGCAGAACCGATTTTCAAGAAACTTTACACAAATCATTCTAGACTTTCTTCAATACGCTATACCAGATTTCGTGCAAATCGAATGATATATAGGGGCTTTGGTGCACCATTTACCTTAAATCGGAAGAATATATATATATATATATATGGGAGCTATATCTAAATCTGAACCGATTTTCAGGAAACCTAACACAAATCATTCTAGACCCAATTCGATTCGCTGTGCCAAATTTCATGCGAATCGAAATATATATAGGGACTTTGGTGCACCATATACTTAAAATCGGATGAAAATATATATGGGAGCTATATCTAAATCTGAACCGATTTTCAGGAAACTTTACACACATCATTGTAGGCTTTATTCAGTACGCTATACCAAATTTCGTGCAAATGGAAAGATATGTAGGGACTTTGGTGCACCATTTATCTTAAATCGGACAAAAATATATATGGGAGCTATATCTAAATCGGAACCAATTTTTAGGAAACTTTACACACATCATTGTAGGCTTTATTCAGTACGCTATACCAAATTTCGTGCAAATCGAAATATATATAGGGACTTCTAATACACCATTTACCTTAAATCGGACGAAATTCTATATGGGAGCTATATCTAAATCTGAACCGATATTTCGCAATTTCAATAGGGTTCGTCCTTGGGCCAAATAAGTGACCTATGCCAAATTTCATCCAATTCGGATCATAAATGCGACCTGTACTTCGTTTACAATTTAACATGGACAGACAGACGGAAGGACGGACGGATGCATAAATCGACTTAGAAAGTGATTATATGCATATTCTCAAGAGAAACCACGTGTCTATCTCTTTTCCTTTTGCATGTTACAAACATATGCACAAAGACATAATACCCTGTACCACAGTGGGGTGATTTTGATTTGATTTTTCGGTTCAGATTTTGATATAGCTCCCATATATATTTTCCTCCGATTTTATGTAAATGGTGTACGGAAGTCCCTATATATCCTTCGATTTGCACGAAATTCGGCGCAACGTACTGAATTAAGTCTAGAACGATGTGTGTTAAGTTTCGTGAAAATCAGTTCCGATTTTGATATAGCTCCTATATATTTTTTCGTCCGATTTAAGGTAAATGGTGTACCAAAGTCCCTATATATCTTTCGATTTGCACGACATTTGGCATAGTGTATGGAATTGAGCATAGAATGATGAGTGGTGAGTTTTAGATAAATCGGTTCAGATTTTGATATAGCTCCCATATATATTTTCCTCCGATTTTATGTAAATGGTACACGGAAGTCCCTATATATCCTTCGATTTGCACGAAATTTGGTATAGCGTACTGAATAAGGTCTAGAACGATGTGTGTTAAATTTCGTGAAATTCGGTTCAGATTTAGATATAGATCCCATTTATATTTTCGTCCGATTTAAGGTAAATAGTGCACCTAAGGTCCTTATATATCCTTCGATTTGCACGAAGTTTGGCATAGCATACTGAATTGAGCATAGAATGATGAGTGGTGAGGTTTGGAAAAATCGGTTCAGATTTAGATATAGCTTCCATATATATTTTCGTCCGATTTTATGTAAATGGTGCACGGAAGTCCCTATATATATCCTTCGATTTGCACGAAATTCGTCACAGCGTACTGAATTAAGTCTAGAACGATGTGTGTTAAAATTCGTGAAAATAGGTTTAAATTTAGATATAGCTCCCGTATATATTTTCGTCCAAAGTCCCTATATATCCTTTGATTTGCACGAAATTCGGCATTTATTGCTGTGCTTTAAATCGATTTTCCATAAATTTGTCCCATGGTTCGCAGACGACTCAAAATCTGCCCGAATGAAATTCAAGTTGCAAAAAGACATGAGTATGTTCCTCCGATTGCCATGCAATTGTAAGGATACATATGTACAATATATCAAAAGTGGTGAAGGGTATCATATAGTCGGCCCAGTCCGACTTTACTACTTTTTTTGCTTCTCCTGATAAGTTTTTCCATGCTCTTAAATGATTAATAATTTCATTTCCGTTCATTTGCAAATTTAATTATTTATATATTTATTCGTACACCCCCACACATACTTCTATCTGCTTGGCTGTATGTTTTTAATTGGCCCATATTCCGCTGGGTTGCCATTCAGGGCCTGGTGGCGTATATTTTATTTAATTTTCATGGAAGTGGGGATTTGTTACTCATACGCCACGTCCAGCAGTCATATAACCGGAATGTTTAAATTTCCGAATAACCGGCAAATCAAGTAGGAAATATACACCTACAAATGTCGATGTGTAACCATAACCATTGCATCCAGCCGCCCAGCATGTCCGAATAGCCGGCCACAAAGGGAAAATCTCTGTTAAATTCGTATGAAGAACAGATTTCGAAAAAAAAGGAATTTATGGAGGACATTGCTGCTGTGTGAGTCGTTCTGCTTTTTTTCACGGAAAGAGAAGCCACTCAAAGGATATGACCACAAGGGATTTAATAGTTGAATCCATGAATTTATCGATAAATTTTTGATGCTTTTGAAGTCAAGGCTCTGGAATTAAAACCCCATGACCCACCCTATGTCAGCCACATACCCTGTTCATAACTAGAATATCATTGCCGTATGACATTTGAACTATTCAGCAGCAGCAGAAGCAGCACTTCATCAGAATTTAAACTATTTTAACAAAAGCAGCCAACATCCTTTTGATCCTTGCTATGTGGCAATTACCTTCAACAAAAACGCCTCCCCAACAGGTGTCGGAACATTACAATTAATATTCACTAACTAATAAAATCTCAAAAAAAATGTTTGACATTAACACAAGTGAAAACTTTTTAACATGTCTCGTGGCAAATGAATACGATCTTGAACCTAGACAAATCTGGTCATAGACCTGTAAATGAACAACAAAAACAACACAAACCAAAATTAAATTAAATAACTCGAAAAATATGGTATGGGAATTCATTTTGGCGTTATGATATGTCATAATGAAAATAAAAAGAAAGCAAAAAAATAAAAAAAAACATTTTGACACATTTTTGTCTAATTTTTTATGACAGGTGTCACAACTGTCCTTTTATCTGGGAAAAGGCAGACAGACAAACAGACAATTATAAAGGAGGTTGTTGAACACTGAAGCGAGGGCTTAAATTTTCGTAAGGTCCCAACAACAGGCGGGGATATATGTATATGTTAAAATCCAAATAATAATTAATTTTCTCTATATGAATAATTCTTGGAATATTTCTTCTCGTTTTATAAACATGAATCCGCCTGTAGGCTTTCACTATCTTTGCTATCCAACTATTTTCTTGGAAATCATATTTTAAATAAAAATAATACAAGTATTCAGAGCGATGTGTTTCCATGGCATATGTAAAGTGGCGATGTGGATGCAAAAAAGATATCCCATTACCACCATCATACAACCTGTAGCCCGCAAAACCCACCTACTTCGGCTTGTTAATTTTCGCATCCTTACCAGCTGTGAAAATCTGTAAGCCATTGCAGAAGATTGCCATGGTGATGTTTTCCAGCAACTTTTTATACCCTTCACCACACTTCACCCCACTGTGGTACTATGTCTTTGTGCATATGTTTGTAACAGGCAAAAGGAAACGAGATAGACCCATAGGTCCTTTTGAGAATATGCATAGAATCACATTCTGAGTCGATTTGCGCATATCCGTCCGTCTGACCATGTTAAATTGCAAACAAAGTACAGGTCGCACTTATGATCCGACTTGGACGGAAATTGGCATAGATCACTTAATTGGCCCAACCATGAACCCTATTGCAATTGAGAAAAATCGTTTCAGATTTAGATATAGGTCCCATATATATTTTCGTCCGATTAAATGTAAATGGTGTACCAAAGTCCCTATATATCTTTCGATTTGCACGAAATTTTGCACAGCCTATAGATTTAGGTCTATAATGATGTGTGTTAAGTTTCGTGAAAATCGGTTCAGATTTAGATATAGCTCTTATATATTTTTTCGTCCGATTTAAGGTAAATGGTGTACCAAAATCCTTATATATCTTTCGATTTGCACGAAATTTGGCATAGCGAACTGAATAAAGTCTAGAATGATGTGTGCTAAGTTTCGTGGAAATCGGTTCAGATTTAGATATAGCTCCCATATATATTTTCGTCCGATTTAAGGTAAATGGTGTACCAAAGTCTCTATATATCATTCGATTGCACGAAATTTTGCATAGCGAACTGAAAAAAGTCTAGAATGATGTGTGCTAAGTTTCCTGAAAATCGGTTCAGATTTAGATATAGCTCCCATATATATTTTCGTCCGATTTAAGGTAAATGGTGTATCAAAGTTCCTATAAATCTTTCCATTTGCACTAAATTTTTCACAGCCTATAGATTTAGATCTATAATGATGTGTGCTAAGTTTCCCGAAAATCGGTTCAGATTTAGATATAGCTCCTATATATATATATATATATATATATATATATTTTCGTCCGATTTAAGGTAATTGGTGCCCCAAAGTCCCTACATATCCTTCGATTTGCACAGCCTAATGATTTAGGTCTATAATGATGTGTGCTAAGTTTCCTGAAAATCGGTTCAGATTTAGATATAGCTCCCATATATATATTCGTTCGATTTAAGGTAAATGGTGTACCAAACTCCCTACATATCTTTCGATTTGCACGAAATTTGGCACAGCGTAATGAATAAGATGTAGAATGATGTGTGTTAAGTTTCCCGAAAATCGGTTCAGATTTAGATATAGCTCCCATATATATTTTCGTCCGATTTGCACGAAATTTGGCATAAAGAACTGAATAAAGTCTAGAATAGTGTGTGTGTGTGTGTAGTTTCGTGGAAATCGGTTTAGATTTATATATAGCTCCCATATATATTTTAGTCCGATTTAAGGTAAATGGTGTACCAAAGTCCCTATATATCTTTTGATTTGCACGAAATTTGGCATAGCGAACTGAATAAAGTCTAGAATAGTGTGTGCTAAGTTTCGTGGAAATCGGTTCAGATTTAGATATAGCTTCCATATATATTTTCATCCGATTTAAGGTAAATGATATAACAAAGTCCCTATATATCTTTCGATTTGCACGAAATGTCGCACAGCCTATAGATTTAGGTCTATACTGATGTGTGTTAAGTTTCCCAAAAATCGCTTCAGATTTAGATATAGCTCCCATATATATTTTCGTTCGATTTAAGGTAAATGGTGTACCAAAGTCCCTAAATATGCTTCGATTTGCACGAAATTTGGCATAGCGTACTGAATAAAGTCTAGAATGATGTGTGTTAAGTTTCCCGAAAATCGGTTCAGATTTAGATATAGCTCCCATATATATTTTCGTCCGATTTAAGGTAAATGATGTACCGAAGTCCCTATATATCTTTCGATTTGCACGAAATTTTGCACATCCTATAGATTTAGGTCTATAATGATTTGTGTTAAGTGTCCCGAAAATCGGTTCAGATTTAGATATGGCTCCCATATATATTTTCGTCCGATTTAAGGTAAATGGTGTACCTAAAGTCCTTATATATCATTCGATTTGCACGAAATTTGGCACGGCGTAATGAATTAGGTCTAGTATGATGTGTGTTAAGTTTCGTGGAAATCGATTCAGATTTAGATATAGCTCCCATATATATTTTCGTCCGATTTAAGGTAAACGGTGTACCAAAGTTCCTATATATATCTTTCGATTTGCACGAAATTTTGCAAAGCCTATAGATTTAGGTCTATAATGATGTCTGTTAAGTTTCCCGAAAATCGGTTCAGATTTAGATATAGCTCCCATAGACATTTTCGTCCGATTTAAGGTAAATGGTGTACCAAAGTCCCTTTATATATCTTTCGATTTGCACGAAATTTTGCATAGCGAACTGAATAAAGTCTAGCATGATGTGCGCTAAGTTTCCCGAAAATCGGTTCAGATTTAGATATAGCTCCCATATATATTTTCGTCCGATTTAATGTAAATGGTGTACCAAAATCCTTATATATCTTTCGATTTGCACGAAATTTGGCATAGCGAACTGAATAAAGTCTAGAATGATGTGTGCTAAGTTTCGTGGAAATCGGTTCAGATTTAGATATAGCTCCCACATATAGTTTCGTCCGATTTAATTTAAATGGTTCACCAACGTCTCTAAATATGCTTCGATTTGCACGAAATTGTGCACAGTCTAATGATTTAGGTCTATAATGATGTTTGTTAGGTTTCCCGAAAATCGGTTCAGATTTAGATATAGCTCCCATATATATTTTCGTCCGATTTAATGTAAATGGTGCACCAAAGTCCCTATATATATCTTTCGATTTGCTCGAAATTTGGCACAGCCTATAGATTTAGGTATATAATGATGTGTGCTAAGTTTCCCGAAAATCGGTTCAGATTTAGATATAGCTCCCATATATATTTTCGTCCGATTTAAGGTAAATGATGTACCAAAGTCCCTATATATCTTTCGATTTGCACGAAATTTTGCACAGCCTAACGATATAGGTCTACAATGATGTGTGTTAAGTTTCCCGAAAATCGGTTCAGATTTAGATATAGCTCCCATATATATTTTCGTACGATTTAAGGTAAATGGTGCACCAAAGTCCCTATAAATCTTTTGATTTGCAAGAAATTTGGCACAGCGTATGGAATTAAGTCTGGAATGATGTGTGCTAAGTTTCCCGAAAATCGGTTCAGATTTGGATATAGCGCCCATACATATTTTCGTCCGATTTAAGGTAAATGGTGTACCAAAGTCCCTATATATACCTTTCGATTTGCACGAAATTTTGCACAGCCTAATTATTTAGGTCTCTAATGATGTGTGTTAAGTTTCCCGAAAATCGGTTCAGATTTAGATATAGCTCCCATATATATATTTTCGTCCGATTTAATGTAAATGGTGTACCAAAGTCCCTAAATATGCTTCGATTTGCCCGAAATTTTGCACAGTCTAATGATTTAGGTCTATAATGATGTGTGTTAAGTTTCTTGACAATCGGTTCAGATTTAGATATAGCTCACATATATATCTTCGACCGATTTAAGGTTAATGGTATACCGAAGTCCCTATATATCATTCGATTTGCACGAAATTTTGCACAGCTTAAATATTTAGGTCTACAATGATGTGTGTTAAGTTTCCCGAAAATCGGTTCAGATTTAGATATAGCTCACATATATATCTTCGACCGATTTAATGTAAATGGTGCACCAAAGTCCCTATACATCTTTCGATTTGCACGAAATTTTGCACAGTCTAATGATTTAGGTCTATAATGATGTGCGCTATGTTTCCCGAAAATCGGTTCAGATTTAGATATAGCTCCTATATAATTTTTTCTCCGATTTTATGTAAATTGTGCACCAAAGTTTGTCCGATTGCCACACAATTTTGTACAATGAATTGAAGTTAATATAAATTATTCATTGGCAAATCTCGTTGAAATCGGTTCAGATTTAGATATAGGTGTACCAAACTCCCCATGTTTATCAGATATTTATCCAAAATATCAAAGGGTGTCCTAGTGATATTTTCTTAACATTGATGTACATAATTTTGTCCCATTGTAAGAAGCAAATCTATATCTGACCAAATGAAAAATCTAGGTTGCAGAATGACATGTTTATGGATCCAATTTCATTTTACTGGTCCTTCAAAAAACGACGTCTGTTAGGATTCATCTGTTGAATATACCCAAAGTGGTGAAGGGTATCATCTAGTCGGCCCCGTCCGGCTTTACTACTTTCCCAACTTTTTTTTTATTTCACATTTTTTCACACTTTGCTTTATTGTCCTTTTCATTTTATTTATTTGCAGTAAAATACAATAAAATCCACGAAGACCAGCCAGGCGATGCAGGTTGAGGCTATTTTTATTGCCAGCCACAAGGTAAGGAAATTCTTGTTTTTAAATGTTTATTTCATTTATTTGCGGGAAAGAAATGAATTTAAACAGGCAATTATTGAATCTTCCTACGGAATTATTTCCATGGTTATAAATGATTGCCATTTCATGGAGGATGTTTTCTTTTTTTTTTAAATTCTTGAAAATTTGTTTCAATAGAATTTTAAAATGTTAAATGGCAAATTTCCTAAAATTTTATATGCAGTTCAATTTCGACTTTCGATGGCCTTGTGGCCTTGTCAATTTTGTAGCTTATGTTTGGGTTCGACGTATCATGTTTCATTGGTAAACATCAATATTTGTTTTCGGCGGAAGGGAAAAATATTGCTTCGAAATGTCCTCCGAACATGCTCCAATGACATTGTGATATGGTCACAGGTGGATAGCTGTCAAAATTATGCTTACAAAAATCGAAAAAAAATATTTTTTAAAGTATCCACTAAAGGAACTCTAATTGATTGGCCCCAACAAATCCCAGCCTCGGAGTTCTCCACTGTGAATAACAAAATATTTGTCGGTGGAAATTGATGGAACCAAACAAGTGGACCAAATTGGAAATGTATACCACACACATATATGCACAATCAACTGTATTGAATATGTGGAGGGCATACACACACATATATATATATTTGTGTGTGTGTGTGAGTGATATATATTTTCAAATGAAACTAAACAGTATTCCAATATTTGTTTGGTTGCAATTACCAACAAAAATGTTGTTATTACAGCTGGATACCCCGAAGCAGGAATTTGCTGTGGCCAATGCAATGATTGCCATTAATTTCCAGTAACTTCTGTCAAACATCCCGATAAAACTGGTGTAGTTTAATGTAAATTTTAATTAGGGGGATTACGGAAATTTCAAAAGGGATGCTTCAAAAAAAAAAAAAAAAAAAAATAAAAATACAAGCCACGACTTTGTTGTTCCTTGCGAATTGTTTTTATACTCTACACAACTGTAGCGCCGCGAAATATTGGTCCTAGACCCACCGATCATATCTCGACTAGCTGAGTCGATCTAGACATGTGTGTCCGTCCGTCCGTCTGTCCATTATAATTTGTAAACACGATACAGGCCACAGTTATGGACCAATCTTCACGAAATTTTGCATGTAGGATGGGTTCTGGCCAATGTTTTTGGAAAAGATTGGTTAATATTTAGGGGATGAAATGGACCAAAAACGTTATTTTTGTCGGTTTTTCTGGTCGCTCCAGAGGCTGCAATTATGACCCAAACATCGGAAATGTTTACATGGAGATAGGGATTGGGCCAAAGAGTAAGCATGCCGGTTTTGATAATGATTGGTCAATATTTAGCGGGTCAAATGGACCCTGGCTTTTGTGTGAAAAATCGCAAAAATTGAATTCTATGGCTTATATATTTACTCCTGAAGGATATAGA
Organism: Musca vetustissima; assembly: GCF_032173495.1. Taxonomy (NCBI): domain Eukaryota; kingdom Metazoa; phylum Arthropoda; class Insecta; order Diptera; family Muscidae; genus Musca; species Musca vetustissima. Next base: position 147,455 of record NW_026879845.1, read on the forward strand.
CCCGATAAATTAATAGTATATCCAAGAGGAGTTGTTGATCTTAAACTTGATACCAATTATATTGTCTTATGTTCTCATATGTGAGAGTTACACTTAAATGCTTACAGGTGCTTAGGTACTCAGATATTGTTTAGTAATCCATTACCACACCAGAGGGGGGAAATATAACGCTGATCGTTTTGAAATTTTCCAAGTGGTTCGATTTATGCTCGAGGAGAACGCCTATAATAATTTCCAGTGATGATCAGATAATAATTTTGGGATGTCCACTTCATCCCAAAATATTTATCTGATCATCAACGAAAACTTAATTGCTCATGTTGTTTTTCGAGTCGATCTATAGGCCACAATTATAAGCCGAACATCATCACCCACGGTTAAGGGAATCTGGACAAGCAATTAGAAGGCCGGTACAGAATATAAGTAATGTTCGGAAAATATGTCAGTGTAAGAAGAGAATCTGGACAAGCAATTAGAAGGCCGGCACAGAATATAAGTAATGTTCGAAAAATATGTCAGTGTAAGAAAGTGGTGCTGTTGAACTCTAATCGGGTTAAAGATGGTGCAAATATCACGAAATATTGCCCAGGTTCAGAATAAAAATCCACAGAAAGTTAAAGTTCCATGGTAGTTGTGTAGCGTATCGTATGGTCGGCCACGTCCGACTATACTGCTCCGCTCACTGGTTCAATAATTCACAAAGCGTGTGAATATTTTTTAAACATTTTTTATATTTTTACTGCAATCCCTTCTGCCTATAAATTTCATTTTCAATTAATTGAATTCAAAATTTGTTATGGTTAATTTAATTTTCCCTGGAGGATTTTTTTGTCGAGAAACCCTACATTTATTATCCTAGCTATCATTCCCCAGGGTTTGATGAGGTAGACGAAAAAGTCAGGAATCCGTTTAAGGTATGCCTAAAATAGTTAAGACATGTACATATTTGTTTATCGTGTTCAGTTGTTGTTGTTGGTGGCAAAGCAAAACAGAGTCTTAACATGTGTGCGAGTTGCATGCCACACGGCCTTGTATGTCTGAGAATGTCAGAAACGTTTTTCGAATATTTATCTTTGCTTTGTTGCTGATGCTGTTTTTTGTCGCTCTGAAATTTAACAGTTCGGTCTTGGAGGTCTGAAGCGGCTAAGTAGAGCTTGACAAATATAAATGTGTCGTTTTTTATGGAGTTGCCTAGGTGGATCAGAGCTAAATAATTGTGGATTTTTATAAAAGGTAAGGATTGGTGGGACTTTGGAAACGACAATCCTCTCTCATTTATTTCTGTTAATGAATTAAGATTTTTTTTCCATTTTTATTGGACAAGCCATTTCAGAATAAATACCCAGCAAACATTTTTATGGGGAAATAAAAAAAATAATAATAAGAAATATAAAAACACATCTATGAGAACATCAGACCACAAATTAACGATAAATTTCGATGTTGTTTTTTTTTTTTTTTTTGAATATTTGGGATTTTCTTAAAAACAAATCTCAAGACAAAGTCTCATTATTCGCAGTCAAAACGAAGGAGTTCATTGGGTACACAATGTGCCGCCACATAAATCTCATTGACTTTCAAATGGCATATTAGCGTAAGCTAATTATTTTGCTTATGTCAAACACACACACGCACACGCACACATGTAGACTCGAACACATCTATTAAGGACTAAAAGCCAATCCGAAACAGAGAACACATGTTTTAGTTCGAAATGATGGCAAAAAGAGTTGACTGCTGCCATTTAGCCTAATAAATGTTAATGAGGCTAATCTCCAATTGTCATGAGACACATAATTAGATTACCACGAAAAAAATATACTGATATACCGAGATATGTGTGTAAATTTTACTCTTATAATCTACTGATAATAGGCAGAAATTTTTCAATTGAAAATTAAACCAGTGAGCGGAGCAGTATAGTCGAACGGGACCGACCATATTAAACCCTACACAACTTCTACCAACCTCTAATTTGTGTGGTTCTATACTCTGAGACTGGGCAAAATTCGGGCAAATGATCGATTATAGGTCAACAGCTCCACATTCTAACCCTGACATATTTTCAAATCTTGTTTTCCCCAGGTGAATATTTAACCCATAAAATAAAAAAAATGTGGTCACTTTAGGTTGTGATTGATTTGATCCTTGGATAATTGATCGATCATCATCTAAACAGCAGTTCTAAGTAATTGTTCAGATCGCCTTCAACGTGTGAAATATGTGATATTCTGCATAAAATAATGACCTCTAGAGCGACTAGAAAATCTGACAAAAATAAAGATTTCGGTTTATTGCACCCTAAGCAGCATCTCAATATCACCGAAAAATTTAAGCATTGTCATTGGCCATAGCCGGAACTTTATGTAAAATTTCAAAGCGATCAGCGCGACATTTCCTACCTCTAGTGGGGTAATAATAGTACTAAACAATATCACAACACATAGACACCTTCAAATGTTTACGTATAACGCCCACACCCGAGTACATACAACCATATAATTGGTATCTGTTTAAAGGCCAACCTTCTCCTCTTGGATATACTATCAACTTCTCGGATCTATATTCTGCAGGGGTAAATATATACGCCATAGAATACAAATTTTGTCATTTTTCACACAAAAGTCAGGGTCCATTTGACCCGCTAAATATTGACCGATCTGCATCAAAATAGGCATGCTTATTCTTTGGCCCGATCTCCTTCTCCATGTAAAACTTCAGGATTTTTGGGTCAAAATTGCGGCCTCTAGAGCGACCAGAAAAACCGACAAAAATAAAGTATTTGGTCCATTTCATCTCCTAAATATTGTCCTACATGCAAAATTTCGTGAAGATTGGTACATAACTGTGGTCTGTATCGTGTTTACAAATTATAATGTACAGACGAACGGACGGATGGACACTCATGTCTAGATCGACTCAGTTAGTCGAAATATGATGATCGGTATGCTTAAAGGTGGGTCTAGGACCAATATTTCTCAGCGTTACAAACTCTTGGGGCTGCACAAAGCTATAATACCCTGACAACATAGTTGTGTAGGGTATAAAAATCGTACTAATGTGTACGAAAAGTACTAAATGGTACTAAATTTGGTGCAAGTTGAATTTATGTGAACAGATAGAGGAGGAGTCTTCAAATTTGCAATTAAAATGACTATTGGAGTGTAGAATTCAGGTAATTTAGGAAATTCGTACTTATTGGTACGAAAAGTACTATATGGTACTTAATTTAGTAAAAAATGGATTTTGCTGGAAATGATAGAGCTGTGAAAACCTGAAATTTGGAATTATGATTACTATTGAAGATTGAGCTATGGAGACATCTTTGGAAATTCGTATTTATGTGCACGAAAAGTACTAAACGGCACTAGATTTGGTACAATTTTCAGAGAGCTGAAAACCTAAAATTTGAAATAATGGTTGCTGTTGGAATATAAAATTGAAATATGAAAGAATAGTATTTATGTGGTGTACTAAACGGTACTATATTTGGTACAACTTGATTTGTTTTTGGAACAATTTGGATTTGGTTGAATTCTGAGATTTGGAATTTAGATTATTGTTGAAGTGTAGTATTGAGCTATGGAAACCACTTTGGAAACTCGAATTGATGTGTACAAATAGTAAATAGAATAGAAAATTCACTAAATTTGGAACAATTTTGATTTGGGAAACGGAGAGCTGGAAACCTACAATTTAAAATGTGGATCACTAACGGATGGTTAGAAAGAAGTGTCATTGGGTTTTTGGTGGGACCGGTATGAATTTGATGAAATATATAATTGGAATTCTTACCTATTTCTTTGTAATGGAAATAAGAAAGAGATTTCGGAAAATAGTGCTTATGTGTATGAAGAGTACTAAATTGTAATAAAATTGATATTTGATGTAGGAATAGAGGTGAAATTTAGAACTATAGTACAAAAAATTATAGAGTATTCACGATTTCCATATGAAATATTATTTTTTTTACTCCCTTTCCGCATACGAAGTAGCGGGCACTTTGTTAGTATTTTTTTAACATATCCACGCCTTGTAAGGATGCTTAAAAATATTTGTATACCCTTCACCACACTGTGGTACAGGGTATTACGTTTTTGTGCATATGTTTGTAATAGGCAAAAATAATCGAGATAGACCCATGGTTCCTTTTTAGAATATGCATAGAATCACTTTCTGAGTCGATTTATGCATGCCCGCCGTCCGTCTGTCCATGTTAAATTGTAAACAAAGTACAGGTCGCATTTATGATCCGAATTGGATGAAATTTGGCACAGCTCATTTGAAATTGGGAAAAATCGGTTCAGATTTAGATATAGCTCCCATATATATTTTCGCCCGATTTAAGGTAAATTGTGTGCCAAATTCCCTATGTATCTTTCGATTTGAACGAAATTCGGCACAGCGTAATGAATAAGGTCTAGGATTATGTGTGCAAAGTTTCCTGAAAATCGGTTCAGATTTAGATATAGCCCTCATATATATTTTCATCCGATTTAATGTAATTGGTGCACCAAAGTCCCTGGAAATCTTTTTATTTGCACGAATTTTGGCATAGCGTACTGAATTAAGTCTAGAATGATGTCTGCAAAGTTTCATGAAAATCGGTTCAGATTTAGATATAGCCCTCATATATATTTCCATCCGATTTAAGGTAATTGGTCCACCAAAGACCCTATATATCTTTCGATTTGCACGAAATTTGTCACAGCGTAATGAATATGGTATAGAATGATGTGTGCTAAGTTTCATGAAAATCGGTTCAGATTTAGATATAGCTCCCATACATATCTTCGTCCGATTTAAGGTAAATTGTGTACCAAAGTCCCTATACATCTTTCAATTTGCACGAAATTTGGCATAGCGTACTGAATTAAGTCTAGAATGATGTCTGCAAAGTTTCATGAAAATCGGTTCAGATTTAGATATAGCCCTCATATATATTTTCATCCGATTTTAGGTAAATAGCCCACTAAAGTCCCTGGAAATTTTTTCATTTGCACGAATTTTGTCATATCGTACTGAATTAAGGCTAGAATGACTTGTGCTAAGTTCCGTGAAAATCGGTTCAGATTTAGATATAGCTCCCATATATAGCTTCGCCCGATTTTAGGTAAATAGCCCACTAAAGTCCCTGGAAATCTTTCGATTGGCACGAAATTTGGTATAGCGTAATGAATAAGGTCTAGATTGATGTGTGCAAAGTTTCGTGAAAATCGGTTCAGATTTAGATATATCCCTCATATATATTTTCATCCGATTTAAGGTAATTGGTGCACCAAAGACCCTATATATCTTTCGATTTGCACGAAATTTGTCACAGCGTAATGAATAAGGTCTAGAATGATGTGTGCTAAGTTTCATGAAAATCGGTTCAGATTTAGATATAGCTCCCATATATATCTTCGTCCGATTTAAGGTAAATTGTGTGCCAAAGTCCCTATATATCTTTCGATTTGAACGAAATTTAGCATAGCGTACTGAATTAAGTCTATAATGATGTGCGCAAAGTTCCATGACAATCGGTTCAGATTTAGATATAACCCCATATATATTTTCGTCCGATTTAAGGAAATTGGTGCACCAAAGACCCTATATATCTTTCGATTTGCACGAAATTTGGCACAGCGTAATGAATAAGGTCTAGAATGATGTGTGCAAAGTTTCGAGAAAATCGGTTCATATTTAGATATAGCTCCCATATATAGCTTCGCCCGATTTTAGGTAAATAGCCCACTAAAGTCCCTGGATATCTTGATTTGCACGAATTTTGGTATATTGTACTGAATTAAGTCTATAATGATGTGCGCAAAGTTTTGTGATAATCGGTTCAGATTTAGATATAGCCCTCATATATATTTTCATCCGATTTAAGGTAATTGGTGCACCAAAGACCCTTTATATCTTTCGATTTGCACGAAAATTTGCATAGCGTACTGAATTGCGTCTATAATAATGTGTGCTAAGTTTCATGAAAATCGGTTCAGATTTAGATATAGCTCCCATATATATTTTCATCCGATTTTTGGTAATTGGTGCACCAAAGTCTCTGGAATTTTTTTCATTTGCACGAATTTTGGCATAGCGTACTGAATTAAGGCTAGAATGACAGATATAGATATATAACAAATACGCATCGCCTGTTAGGATACATATGTCGAATATACCCAAAGTGATGAAGGGTATCATATAGTCGGCCCAGTCCGACTACTTTCCTTACTGGTTTTAAATCCACGCCGTGCAAGAATCCTTACAAAATATTTTTTTTTAAATCCTTCCAAAATTTTTTTTAAGGATCGGCATAAAGTGTGGATATTCAAAATTATGTTTCATATATTTTCAGGATATTGGTTGTCGTTGTTGAGCATAAAGACCTCTTTGCAATTGTCACTTTGAAGAACTTCTTTGACAGATTTTGTTTTTGCAAACATCAGACAAATGACAATCGAATTTCGTTTGGCAATTCAGGTAAGCGGATTAACGATTAACAAGAAATCAAAATGAACACCAAAAAAAAGCGAAAAAAATCTGATTTGCGCAACAATGTCATTGCCCTACATAGAAATTTTAGAAGATATTCCAAATATCGAGCAATGCTTACGGCAGCTTGGCGGCGTCTCCGAATGGGGTCGACATTGTATCCTTTTTCACTTTTCAATTTCCAAATTCACTTTCAAACTTGACATTTTTTTTTCAATATGCAATGCAGAATATTTTACATCCTGACGAATAGCAATTATGTATCCGATATGGATTGTCCTTGAGAGTCAGCGAACCAAGAGGAGTTACAATGTCAACGGAATGAGACAACAAATTCGATTAAATTCAAAATTATGAGATAGTATTTTATGCTAAGAATTGAATTAAACTTTAAAAATATATTCAATTAATTCTGTATATTTTTTTTTTGAATTTTTCAAAGAATCACAAGACGGGGATTTAAAAAAATATATACTTTTTTTAAAGATTCACAAGGCGAGGATTTTTTAAAAAATATTTTTTCCATTATTCACAAGGCTTGGATTTTTTTTTTTAAAATAATTTTTGAGAGATTCAATAATTTTTATACCCCACACAGCTATGTTGTCAGAGTATTATAGCTTTGTGCAGCCCCAAAAGTTTGTAACGCCGCGAAATATTGGTCCTAGACCCACCTTTAAGTATACCGATCGTCATATCTCGACTAGCTGAGTCGATCTAGACATGTGTGTCCGTCCGTCTGTCCATTATAATTTGTAAACACAATACAGGCCACATTTATGGACTAATCTTCACGAAATTTTACATGTAGAATGGGTTCTGGCCAATGAAGACCCTCTATTGTTTTTAGGGGATGAAATTGACCAAAAACTTTATTTTTATCTAATTTTCTGGTCGCTCCAGAGGCCGCAATTATGGCCCAAGCATTGCGAATTTTTGCATGGAGCAGGTCATCGGATGTGGGAGTTGCACTTAAATATTTAAGGTGCTTACGTACTCAGATATTATTTAGTAACCCATTACCACATTAGATGGCAGGAATATAGCGCTGATCGCTTTGAAATTTTCCATGTGGATCCAGGTATGATAAAGGACAACACTTATAATTTGCGGCAATGATCAGATAATAATTTTGGGATGAATTTTGTGTTTTTTTCGAGTCGATCTATAGGCCAAAATTGAAAGCCGAACATCACAACACAACCCACGGTGAAGGGAATTTGGACAAGTATTATTAATGGTCTCTAGTCGGTCAAGAGTGTGCAACTATCACGAAATATTGCCCAGGCTCTGAATAAAAATTCGCAGAAAGTTCGAGTTCCGTGGTAGTTGTGTAGGGTATCGTATGGTCGGCCCCGTCCGACTGTACAGCTACGCTCACTGGTTTTAAAATAATTTTTGAGAGATTTAATCATTTCAGTAGTGCTGGCGGGTTATTTCGGATACCATTTACATTTTGTTTTTGCAAAATAGTCACGCTGAATCCCAGTTTTTGGTTAAGATTGGATAATATTAGGGGATGAAATGGACCAAAAACTTTATTTTTGTCAGATTTTGTGGTTCTCCAGACGCCGCAATTATGGTCCAAACATCGCGAAGGGTATCGAGCCAACGAATAATCATGCCTGTATTGATAAAGATCGGTCACTATTTAGCGGGTCAAATGGACCCTGACTTTTGTGTGAAAAAATTGCGAAATTTGTATTCTGTGGCATATATATTTACCCCTGAAGAACATAGACCCGAGAAGTTGATGGTATGTCCAAGAGGAGTGGTTGACCTTTAAATTGATACCAATTATATTGTCGTATGTACTCGGATGTGGGAGTTACACGTAAATATTTACAGGACCTTACGTATTCATATATTATTTAGTAACCCATTACCACACAAGAGGGCGGAAATATAGCGCTGATCGCTTTGAAATTTTCAATGAAGTTCCAATTATGGTCAAGGACAACTCCTATAATTTTCGATGATGATCAGAATAAAATTTTGGGATGAAGTGGACCGAAAACTTAATTTTTTTATGTCTATTTGGAGGCGATCTATAGGACATTGAAAGCCGAACATCACAACACATCGCTCGGTCAAGGGAATCTGGAATATTTGTTGACCTCCAGTCGGTCAAGAGGGTGAAAATATCGCGAAATATTGCCCAAGCTCAGAATCACACAAAGTTAGATTTTCGTGGAAGTTGTGTAGGGTATCATATGGTCGGCCCCGTCCGACTATACTAGTTTTCCTCACTCGAATCTTTCGCAACACCGTTTAAGTGCTTCACATGGATTTACCGTTGATTGCAAGGATTTGTATTGTGTTTTTCTGTGTTCCTCCTCCCCCTCCCCTCTCCTCCTCCTCCTCCACCTCTCCTCCTTCGCCATTCAGATGTTGGTCATAATAGCAGCACTTTATTGATGTTTGTCCTGACAAGCGATTTATTTAACTGGATTGTTGGTTTTCCTTTCCACTATCCTCACCCGAGGTTGGTTGCGATGGATCACCGACAGCTGTATTTCCACGTAGCGACTGTTGCTGCCATGACTTTTGTTTGACAAAGAATCAAAAAAAAAAAAAAAAAAAAAAGGGGAAAATTCTTAACTTTAGTTTGTAATGCATTGCATTTTCTGTTCATAATAAATTTGATAATTTTTCTTTCATTTCGATTTTTATTCGACAGGATTACAATTGGGTGGGGAAATAAATCCTAGAAATGGTAATTGTGAAAGGAGCTCAAATAGTTTGGACCTTGAAAAAATATTTTTTAAAACATCCACGCCTCAGTTAGGTGGTTGAAAAAAATATTTTAAAAAAATTCACGCCTCAGTTAGGTGGCCGAAAAAAATATTTATCCACGCCTCAGTTAGGTGGTTAAAAAAATATTTAAAAAAAACCACGCCTCAGTTAGGTGGTTAAACAAATATTTTAAAAAAATCCACGCCTCTGTTAGGTGGTGGAAAAAATATTTTTAAAAAATCCACGTCTCAGTTAGGTGGTTGAAAATTTTTTTTTTTTTTTTAAATCCACCACTCAGTTAGGTTGTTGAAAAAAATATTTTTAAAAACATCCACGCCTTCTGTGGATGATTTAAGAGAATATTAAAAACAGCTATGAAGGATCTTAAATATGATATATTTAGAAAAACTGTTTGAAACTTATTTTTAAGGACTTTCTTATGTACCAAATTTAATAAAGATGCTTTTCATATGTGTGTGTGTGTTTGTGCGTGTAAAAAATTCCTCGAAAATAAAAAGACAAATCATGATATTGTTTTGGCAATTCAATTCCTCAAATTCAATTCACTTTAGAATATCAATTGACTCTACAAGTCAAGGACGCTTCAAATGGGAGAAAACAACATTATAATAGACGGGATTTTTTTTTTTTTGAAAATATTTTGTTTTGCCTGTGTATCAAATTTTACACTACATATGGGTGATTCCATGCATTTTTGGAAAAGGGAAATAAAAATAAAAAATAATAAAAATACAAGGGGGGGGTTAAGGGAATGGCCTAGGTCCCTTATTTGTCCCAAGGACGAACCCTATTGACATTAGAAAAAATCGGTTCAGATTTAGATATAGCTCCCATATCTATTTTCGTGCGATTTATTGTAAATGGTGCACCAAAGTCCCTATACATCTTACGATTTGAATGAAAGTTTACATAGCTTACTGAATTAAGTCTAGAATGACGTGTGTAAAATTTCATGAAAATCGGTTCAGGTTTGTATATAGCTCTCATATATATTTTCGACCGATTTTATGTAAAAGGTACACAAAAGGCCCTCGATATCTTTCGATTTGCACGAAATTTGGCATAGCGTACTGACTTACGTCTACAATGATGTGTGTTAAGTTTCCTGAAAATCGGTTCAGGTTTAGATATAGCTCTCATATATATTTTTGTCCGATTTTATGTAACTGGTGCAACAAAGTACCTATATATCTTTGGATTTGAACGAAATTTGGCTTAACGTACTGACTTAAAACTAGAATGATGTGTGTAAAATTTCATGAAAATTGGTTCAGATTTAGATACAGCTCCCGTATATATTTTCGTCCGATTTTTTGTAAATGATGTCCCAAAGTCCCTATATATATTTCGATTTGCACGAAATTTGGTGTAGCGTACTAAATTAAAACTAGAATGATGTGTGTTTAATTTCGTGAAAATCGGTTCAGATTTAGATATAGCTCCCATATGTATTTTTTGACCGATTTAAGGTAAATGATGTCCCAAAATCCCTATATATAGTTTGATTTGCACGAAATGCGTACTGAATTAAAACTAGAATGATGTGTGTTAAGTTTCCTGAAAATCGGTTCAGGTTTAGATATAGCTCTCATATATATTTTTGTCCGATTTTATGTAACTGGTGTACCAAAGTCCCTATATATCTTTGGATTTGAACGAAATTTGGCTTAACGTACTGACTTAAAACTAGAATAATGTGAGTTAAGTGTCGTGAAAATTGGTTCAAATGTATATATAGCTCCCATATATATTTTCGTCCGATTTATTGTAAATGGTGTACCAAAGTCCCAATATATCTTTCGATTTGCACGAAATTTGGCACAACGTAATGAATTGGGTCTAGAATGGTGTGTGTGAAATTTCGTGAAAATCGGTTCAAATTTAGATATAGCTCCTATATATATTTTCGTCCGATTTAATGTAAATGTGGCACCAAAGACCCTATATATCTTTCGATTTGCAAGAAATTTGGCATAGCGTACTGAATAAAGCCTAGAATGATGTATGTTAAGTTTCGTGAAAATCGGTTCAGATTTAGATGTAAATGGTGCACCAAAGTCACTATATATCTTTAGATGTGCGCGAAATTTGGCATAGCGTACTAAAAAAATTGTGGAATGATGTGTGTTAAGTTTCATGAAAATCGGCTCAAAGTTAGATATAGCTCTCATATATATTTTTCGATTTTAGGTAAATTTTGCACTACAGACCCTATGTTTTCGATTGTCACTCAATTTTTTTACAATCTACGCATATCAAGATTTGTAAAATCGGTTTATAAATGTATCTTTGACAAGTTTCATTGAAATCGATTCAGATTTAGATATGGCCCCCATATACATTAAGTTCGTTCAATTTTATATCAAAGTTTCTTCGAAAAGGAGACCTCTGTTAGGATACATATGACGAATATACCCAAAGTGAAGGTGAAGAATATCATATAGTCGCCCCGTCCGACCTTACTACTTTCCTTACTGGTTTTATAATAAATCACTCCTTGAAAAATATATTTTAAAAAAGTCTACGTTTTTTAAAAATAATCCATCTATTTTTTCATATCCTGTCTGTCTGTTATCCGATTTGGTGTGTATTGACCCATATATTTATCGCCATCAACTGTTCATGGACATTTTCCGAAAATCCATTTTGTGAGTGTTTGGTAAATGTCAAATAATTTAAACGAGCCCCACACCAGAAGAAAATCTCATGGATCGCAAATATGGACACCCACACATTTAAATAACCACACAGCAAATAAACAAGCAAACATTGATTGATTGACAGATGGACGGAGGGAGGGACAAATTGACTTTTATACTGAAACAGCACGGCCTAACCCTAGGCTAAGAAAACAGAAAAAGAAACCAAACCAAAAAAAAAAAAACATTAAGGAACGTAGTAAAGTCGGACGGGGCCGACTATATATGATACCATTCACCACTTTGGATGTATTCAACAGATACATCCTAACAGACGTCGCATTTTTTTAAGGACCAGTAAAAGGAAATTGGATCCATAAACATGTCATTCTGCAACCGATACTAAATTTTTCATTTGGTCAGATATAGAGTTGCTTCGTACATTGGGACAAAATTGTGTACATCAATTTTAAGCAATCGGACACCCGTTGATTATTTCGATAAATATCAGATAATCATGAGGAGTTGGGTCTTTAGTGCACAATTTACATAAAAACGGAAGATAAATTATATTGGAGCTATATCTAAATCTGGGCCGATTTTCACGAAACTTAGCACACATCATTCTACACTTTATTCAGTACGCTATGCCAAATTTCCTGATTTATGAAGATTTATAGGGACTTTGGTACCCCGTTTACCTTAAATCGGACGAACATATATAAGGGAGCTATATCTAAATCTGGACCGATTTTCAGGAAACTTATCACACATCATTCTAGTTTTAATTCGGTACGCTGTGTCATGTATCATGCAAATCGAAAGATATTTAGAGACTTTGGCGCACCATGTACCTTAAATTGGTCGAGAATATATATGGGAGCTATATCTAAATCTGAACCGATTTTCACGAAATTTAACACACATCATTCTACACTTAATTCAGTACGCTATGCCAAATTTCGTGCAAATCGAGAGATATATAGGGACTTTGATACACCATTTACCTTAAATCGGGCGAAAACATATATGGGAGCTATATTTAAATCTGAACCGATTTTCACGAAACTTATCACACATCATTCTGGACCTAATTCAGTACGCCATGCCAAATTTCGTGCAAATCGAAAGATATATAGGGACTTTGGTACACCATTTACCTTAAATCGGGCGAAAATATATATGGTAGCTATATCTGAATCTGAACCGATTTTCACGAAATTTAACACACATCATTCTGCACTTAATTTATTACGCTGTGCCAAATTTCGTGCAAATCGAATGATATATAGGCGCTTAGGTACACCATTTACCTTAAATCGGACGAAAATATATATGGGAGCTATATCTAAATCTGTACCGATTTTCACGACACTTAGCACACATAATTCTGGACCTAATTCAGAACTCCATTCCAAATTTCGTGCAAATCCTTCTACACTATATTACGCTATGCCAAATTTCGTGCAAATCAAAATATATATAGGGACTTTGGTGCACCATTTACCTTAAATCGGACGCAAATATATATGGGAGCTATATATAAATCTGAACCGATTTTCACGAAATTTAACACACATCATTCTGCACTTAATTCATTACGCTGTGCCAAATTTCGTGCAAATCGAATGATAGATAGGGGCTTAGGTACACCATTTACCTTAAATCGGACGAAAATATATATGGTAGCTATATCTGAATCTGAACCGATTTTCACGAAATTTAACACACATCATTCTGCACTTAATTTATTACGCTGTGCCAAATTTCGTGCAAATCGAATGATATATAGGCGCTTAGGTACACCATTTACCTTAAATCGGGTTAAAACATATATGGGAGCTGTATCTTAATCTGAACCGATTTTCGGGAAATTTAACACACATCATTCTGCACTTAATTCATTACGCTGTGCCAAATTTCGTGCAAATCAAAATATATATATAGGTTCTTTGGTGGTCGAAAATATATATGGGAGCTATATTTACCGATTTTCACGAAATTTAACACACATCATTCTGCATTTAATTCATTACGCTGTGCCAAATTTCGTGTGAAAGATATTTAGGGAACCAAATCGGTCGAAAATATATATGGGAGCTATATGTATCTGAACCAATTTCCACGAAACTTAGCACACATCATCTAATTCATTACCGATTTTCGAATGATATATAGGGACTTTTGCACCAACACACATGGGAGCTATATCTAGACCTCGGGAAACTTCACACACATTACATTGTGCAAAATTTCGTGCAAATCAATATATATATATATATATATATATATAGGGACCATTTACCTTTGGTAACGAAATTTAACACACATCATTTACCTGTGCCAAATTTCGTGACGAAAGATATATATATATATGGGAGCTATATATAAATCTGATATAACCGATTTTCCCAATTTTTTTTACAATTTAGCATCTACAAAAGACGAAAGATATATAGGGACTATGGTGCACCATTTACCTTAAAACGGTCGACAATATATATGGGAGCTATATCTAAATCTGAACCGATTTTCACGAAATTTAACACACATCATTCTAGAACTAATTCATAAGTGCCAAATTCTATGCATATTCTCAATTTTTCCCAATTTTTTTTACAATTTATCATGGAAAAGGAACCATGTGTCTATCTCGTTTCCTTTTGCCTGTTACAAACATATGCACAAAGACATAATACCCTGCACCTCAGGGTGGTGAAGGGTATAAAAATCCTAGAAGAAAATGTGCCATTTTATTGTCGCCTAACTGTGACAATAAGTTCGAAAGACAAAAAGAAAATAGCAATAACAACAAAAACATGAAGTATCAAATTCTTTTAACTGATCATGTCGTCATTTAACTGTGGTGGTCGGGTTCGTCCTTTTTTTAGAACGACTAAAAATAGATACATGAAAAACAAAATAAACAGAAAAAATATTGGAGTACCTAAAGCGGTGTGGGTGTGTACGTGTGTGTGCTTATGTGTGTATTCGTTCCGATGTGTAGGTGCGTTTGACTGACAATCAATGACACAACTTAATGGACTCTAACGAGAAATGAAACAGTTTGAAATATCATTTTCATTCGACAAGAAAGGATATAATCACCTGTGCGATTATATCCTTTCTCTCGTTCTGTCCTAACTTAACTTAAACACGCACAGGCCTTATCATCGAAATGCTTGTTAGTTGCGGGAGGTTAGAGTGAGGGGACAAAGGATAACCTATGCAGCCATGTCTTGGTTATGCTCTGGAAAAACTAAACAATTTCCTTTGAAATGGAATTGACGAGGTAGTAGGAACACCCACTGCCTCCATAAACATTGGTATACCATGACATGCTTCGGCTTTAATTTCATAACTGAGGAATTACAAAGAAGATGTCTTCGAACAAAAATAACTGCCTGTCTCTCAATTGCATGGGCAGCAGTTCTCTGAGGCCAATCAATTTGACAGGATGCTAATTTTTGTTCCATTTCAAAGGAAAAAGAATGTTGCAATGGAGGACACAGTTTTCAAATTGGTTCCGATTTCCCAGAAAAGTATTAGTTTTGTTTACAAAGAACATTTTTAAAGACATTTTTTAAAGTCCTACAAACTACGATCTATGAGAAAATCGTAAAACAAACTCGTCACAATAATTCATATAAAAAATCAAAACTCGATTTTGAAGCCGAAAATGATCAATGACATTCGAAAATCGGCTTTTTGGACAAAAATACAAAAAGTCCAATTAAGACCAAAAATGGCATTTGCGCTCGACTACGTATCCCTATATTGGAACATACCAATGCGGCCTCAGACCTGGCAAATCCACCATTGACCAGATTTCCACTCTGCGCCAAATCCTGGAAAAGACCCTCGAAAAACACATCGACACATATCACCTATCCTGGAAAAGACCCACGAAAAACACATCGACACATATCACCTATTCGTCGGCTATAAAGCCGCATTCGACACCGCTATCCGTTCAGAGGTGTATAAAGCCATGTCTGCGTTCGGCACTCCTGCAAAATTAATACAGTCAGCAGTTAAAGTCGGAAAGGACCTATCGGAGCCCTACAATACCGAACGAGGATTCAGACAAGGTGACAATTTGTCATGTTATGTTTTTCACATCCTGCTGGAAAAGGTCATACGAGACGCAAAGGTGAACAGAAATGACACTCTGTACAAAAAAAAAAAAAAAAAAAACACCAGTTACTCGCCTACGCCAATGACATCGATATTATGGGTCGAACATTGCGAGCGTTAACAGCCACCTTTGAACAAATTGAAAAGGAGTATGCCAAAGTGGATCTGGCAGTAAACGGCGAAAAGACCAAGCTGATGGTATCAACGCGCAAGACGTTCAGTAGACTCGGACCAACTGTGGAACTTGAGAACTACAGCTTCGAGGTAGTTAAAAATTTTATATACCTTGGTACCGCCATAAATAAAACTAATGACATCAGTTTGGAAATTCGGATAAGGGTTGTGATGGCCAACAGATGCTACTATGGTCTGAGTAAGCAACTCAAAAGCAAGGTCACCTCCCTCCAGACCAAACTCTCACTTTACAAGACGCTGATACTACCCGTGCTGTTATATGGATCTGAAGCTTGGGTATTCGCGCCAGCAGATGAGGCAGTTCTTAAAGTGTTTGAGAGAAAAATTCTCCGAAAGATCTATGGCCGATCTGAATATCGGCGTCGAATGAACCATGAGCTGTACCAGCTATTCTCGGTCATCGGCATTGTTAGATGTATTGAGCTGCAGTGACTACGTTGGCTAGGTCATGTTGTGGGAATGGATGAAAATACCCCAGCCCAACAGGCATATAAAAGCGAACCGGCTGATGGTTCACGCAGAAGGGGAAGGCCACAATCTAGATGGAAATAGGACCAAATAGAAAAAAAAAACTTCTTGGAACGTGGTCTTTCAAATTGGAGGAGAATTCTTTCTTCTTTTTTTAAGCTCGGCTTATGGAACAACCGTTCTGCAACAAGCCAGCTAAGTAAGTAAAGTTTTTCAACAATCTAACTGAGGTGTGGATTTGTATACCCTACACAACTATGTTGTCAGGGTAGTATAGCTTTGTACAGCCCCAAAAGTTTGTAACGCCGCAAAATATTGGTCCTAGACCCACCTTTAAGTATACCGATCGTCATATCTCGAGTAGCTGAGTCGATCTAGACATGTGTGTCCGTCCGTCCGTCCATTATAATTTGTAAACAGGATACAGGCCACAGTTATGGACCAATATTCACCAAATTTTGCATGTAGGATGGGTTCTGGCCAATGAAGACCCCTATTGTTTTTGGGGAAGATCGGTTAATATTTAGGGGATAAAATGGACCAAATACTAAATTTTTGTCAGTTTTTCTGGTCGCTCCAGAGGCCGGAATAATGGCCCGAACATCGTGAAATTTTTCATGGAGAAGGGGATCGGGCCAAAGAATATGCATGTTTTGATAAAGATCGGTCAATATTTAGCGGGTCAAATGGACCCTAACTTTTGTGTGAAATATTACAAAATTTGTAATCTATAGCGTATATATTTATCCCTGAAAGACATAGACCCGAGAAGACATAGACCCAAGAGAAGTGGTTGACCTTTAAATTAATACCAATTATATTGTTGTATGTGCACGGATGTGGGAGTTACACCTAAATATTTACAGGTATCTCCGTATTCGTATATTATTTAGTAACCCATTATCACTCTTGAGAGCGGAATTATAGCGCTGATCGCTTTGAAATGTTCCATGAGGTTGCAGTTATGGTCAAGGACAACGTCTATAATTTTCGGTGATGATCAGATAATAATTTTGGAATGAAGTGGACCGAAAACTTAATTTTTTGTGTTATTTTCGAGTCGATCTATAGACCACAAATGAAAGCCGAACATCACAACACAACCCACGGTGAAGGGAATCTGGACAATAGCTGAACTGAATACTCGTAATATTCGGAAAATATGTCAGTGTGAGGAAGAGGTGCTGTTTACCTCTAATCGACCAAGAGAGTGCAAATATCAAGAAATATTGCCCATGCTCGGAATAAACATCCGCAGAATATTTGAGTTCCGTGGTAGTTGTGTAGGGTATCGTATGGTCGGCCCTGTCCGACTTTACTGCTCCGCTCACTGGTTTTTTTAAATATTTGTCAAAGGTCCTAAATATTTAAGGCCCTTTTGAACAAATCCCGCCAAAAAAATTTGTCTAAAGTTATTTGCAGGCACATCACCAAGGAGATTGGGTTCTGTGGTGTTTAGCGGCCGGCCCTAGTAGTTGTTGATGCGAATTGAAAACAAGTTCAGTAAACTGTTAACAAGATATTTTATTTAACACCTCTTAATTTTGTTGTGGACTTCTTAGAAAAGTTTGATGCTGTTGCTTCTTCTTCTTCTAGTTCAGGAGTCGTGTTTAAGTGAGTCACTTCAGTTGATGTCATTCATTCAGTGTGTCAGCCTTATTAAATCGGATGTTCGGCTTTCAATTGTGGCCACACAAACGCAAAAAATTTAGTTTTTGGTCCACTTCATCCCAAAATTATTATCTGATCACCACCGAAAATTATAGGCGTTGTCCTTGACCATAACTGGAACCTCACGGAACATTTTAAAGCGATCAGCGCTACATTTCCGCCCACTAGTGTTGTAATGTGCTATTGAATAATATCTAAATACGTAAGCACATGTAATTATTTAAGTGTAACTTCATCATTCGAGTACATATGACAATGTAATTGGTATCAATATAAAGGTCAACCACTCCTCTTGGATATACTATCAACTCCTTGAGTCTATGTCCTTCAGGGGTAAATCTATACGCAATAGAAAAAAAATTGTAATTTTTCACACAAAAGACAGCCTCTAAATATTGACCGATCTTCATCAAAACAGCCATGCTTATTCCTTCGATGTTCGGGCCATTATTGCGGCATCTGGAGCAACCAGATTTAGTATTTGGTCCATTTCATCTCCTAAATATTAACCGATCTTTACCAAAAACAATAGGGGTCTTCATTGGCCAGAACCCATCCTACATGGAAAATTTCGTGAAGATTGGTCCATAACTGTTGCCTGTATAGTGTTTACAAATAATAATGGACAGACGGACGGACGGACACACATGTCTTGATCGACTCAGCTAGTCGAAATATGACGATCGGCATACTTGAAGATGGGTCTAGGAACAATATTTCGGGGCGTTACAAACTCTTGGGGCTGCACAAAGCTATAATACCCTGACAACATAGTTGTGTATATATGTTTGTGTGTGTGAGTGAGTTTAGCTAAGGAACTCCGGAACATAGCGGAAATTTTCCATTATTCTCGAATAAAGTTTTTTTTTTAAATTCAACCTATCGATAATTTAAACTGCTTTTATATTCCCCTTCTTGCTCAGGCTGTGAATGTGAAGGTGTTGGCGTGTGCTTGTGTGTTCTCGATGCCATGCTTTATTGAACTAAGTGTTCGTGATATTATTAAATTATTCACTTGAATATTTAATAAGGTTCCAACAAAATTTGTTTTCGTATTTTTGCCCTAAATGCTGTTAATGGTTTCGATGAAATTTTCGAACCTTGCAAATATTCGAGATATTTGCACTCTCTTGGCCGATTATAGGTCAAAAGCTCCACGTTCTAACCCTGACATATTTTCCAAATCTTGTTTTCCCCAGGTGAATATTTAATCCATAAAATAAAAATGGGGTCACTTTAGGTTGGGGTTGATTTGACCCTTGGAATATTGACCGATCATCATGATTTTGCATGTAGGACCGGTTCTGGCCAATAAAGATCGGTTGATATTAAGGGGATGAAATGGACCAAATACTTAATTTTTGACGGCTTTTCTGGTCGCTCCAGAGGCCTCAATTACGGCCCGGATATCGCGACATTTTACATGGATAAGGAGATCGGGCCAAAGAATAAGCATGCCAGTTTTGATAAGGATTGGTCAATATTTAGCCGGTCAAATGGACCCTGACATTTGTGTTAAAAAGTACATAATTTGTTTTCTATGGCGTATATATTTACTCCTGAAGGTCATAGGTCCGAAAAATTTTTTAGTATATCCAAGAGGATTGGTTGACCTTTACATTGATACCAATTATATTGTCGTATGTACTCAGATGTGGGAGTTACACTTAAATATTTACGGGTGCTTACGTACTGAGATATTATTAAAGTAACCCATTTCCACACTAGAGGGCGGAACTATAGCGCTGGTCGCTTTGAAATTTTCTATGAAGTTCCAGGTATGGTCAAGGACAACGCTTATAATTTTCGGTTATGATCAGAAATTAATTTTGGTATGAAGTGGACGGAAAACTTAATTTTGTGTGTTTTTTTTTTTTTTGAGCCGATCTATAGGCCACAGTTGAAAGCCCAACATCACAATATAACCCACAGTAAAGAGAATCTGGACAAGTACATCCCTCGTCTACAGAATATCACAAATATTTGTTGACATCTAGTCTGTCAAGAGGTTGCAAATATCGCGAAATATCGCGAAAGCCCAGAATACAGAACCACAGAACGATAGATTTTCGTGGAAGTTGTGTAGGGTATCATATGGTCGGTCCCGTCCGACTATACTGCTCCGCTAAGTGGTTTTTTCTTCAAGTATTTATTTACTTATTTCCTTAATGTCATTTGTGTCAATATGACAATTATCCTTATGGTTGTGTGTTTATCCTGAAGGGGTTAATATTTATTTATTGTTTTGGCAACAATGCCCAAGTTAAATTATTGGCAATGATTCCACAAAATTAATGGCATCGGATGATGGCTTAACATGTAATTCAATTTACACCCACACACCCACACACACAAGGCTATCACTGCCATTACATAATTTATGCAAATATTAACGTAAGAAATAAATAAATGTTGTTATTTGATTAGAATTAGATGAAGTTGTTGCATGCCAATGCCAATTATTTGAAATTCCGACAAGAGTAGGAAATTTAATTGAAGTGAATCAGGTAAATATTTTATTCGAACTAAGCCATTTACAATATTAATTTATGAGGGGGGCCAACTTAATTTCCTAAATTAAAATAAATTCTCTTAAAGGACATATGTCCTGAAAATCAAATTATGGCATGTCAAGGGAGTGGATTTTTTTTAAAAATATTTTTTCAAGGACCATCAATAGGCGTGGGGAGGCGTAGAGGATGATAGATACCAAGCAACGGCTCTGATTGGCTTCAACATGGCGAAGTCCAGGCTTATCTTCATCCCTCATTCATCTCAATTGTGGACACTAACCTCCCCGCGATGTCACCTGGGGTAGCTATTTTCATCACCCGATGAAATAGTGAGCTAATATGTGCCGCCAGTTCACCCATAAGAACTATATAAAAAATGGGTTGAGGCGTGGGGTTAGTTGCCCACACTCAGAAAACCTCTCCTACTATGAAAAAACAATGAAAAAGAAAATCAAACCCCCCTAATGTTGACGACCCCCTGCGAATCTGCACTTGGAATGTGCGCACATTGTACAGAACAAGGGCACAGTTTTCGCTCTGACGGATGTACTCAAGAAGTACAAAGCCGATATTATTGCCTTAACGGAAATGCGATGGAAAGGGACAGGTGTAAGTAAATCAGACGATTACGCTCTGTATTATAGCTGCCAATGAAACGAGACATGAATTTGGCTGCGGATTTATGGTTAACAGGAGAAAAAATATGTCGTCTCCAGATTCACTCCAGTAGATGAGCGAATTGCCATAATCCGTATAAAAGCGAAGTTCTTCGACATCAGCCTCATTTGCGCCCATGCTCCGACGGAAGAAAAAGATGAACAGACCAAAGAGATTTTCTATGAACGCCTAGAAACAGTATATGATCGCTGGCCTGACCATGACATTAAAATTCTGCTAGGAGATTTTAATGCAAAAATCGGAAGGGAAAATATTTTTTGTCCCACTATCGGTAAATTCAGCCTCCAAGAAGAAACATCCGACAACGGCATGAGGCTGATTACCTTCGCGGCAGCAAAAAACATGGTAGTTAGCAGCACCAGATTCCAAGCATTTATGGTTTACAGGAGAATAAAAGATCTCGTCTCCAGATTCACTCCAGTAGATGAGCGAATTGCTGTAATCCGTATAAAAGCGAAGTTCTTCTACATCAGTCTCATTTGCGCCCATGCTCCGACGGAAGAAAAAGATGAACAAACCAAAGAGATTTTCTACGAACGCCTAGAAACACTATATGATCGCTATCCTGACCATGACATTAAAATTCTGCTAGGAGATTTTAATGCAAAAATCGAAAGGGAAAATATTTTTGGTCCCACCGTCGGAAAATTCAGCCTTCACGAAGAAACATACGACAACGGCATGAGGCTGATTAACTTCGCGGCAGCAAAAAACATGGTAGTTAGCAGCACCAGATTCCAGCATCTCGATATACACAAGGCCACCTGGATTTCTCCTGATCAAGCAACGAGAAATCAAATCGATCATGTTGTGATATACGGAAGACATTCATCCAGTGTATTAGACGTTCGATCGATCCGAGGAGCAAATATCGATTCGGACCACTACCTTGTAGCAGTCAAGCAGTTTGCACTCGTCTTAATGTTGCAGCAAAGGTCCAATCCAAAACACAACACGGAAAGTCGACGTCGAAAAGCTGCAAACACAACAGATAGCCGGGGCCTACTTCGCTCAACTTACCCAACTGCTTGACAAAAGCACTTCTTGTCCCGATAATAGTATAGAAGCACAATGGCAAAGAATTGTCCACTCCCTACAAACTGCAACAAAATCAACACTTGGGTACCAAAAACCACCATCAAAAAATCCATGATACGATCAGGTGTGTCGTAATGCTACTGATGTGAAAAACGCATCGTATAGGGCAACCCTGTAGACAGTAGCAACACGTAATGTGATGGAGAACTATCTGGAGAAAAGGAGAGAGGAGAAACTTGTTTTCAGAAAATAAGAAGAAAGAACAAGAAAAACGCGACCGTGAGCAACTCGAGATGTGCAGGAGTCAGAATGAAGTCCGAAAATTTTACAAACGAGTAAAACACCAAATCGAAGGCTTTGGTGCAGGCACATCCTCCTGTAGAGATGAAGAATGGAACCTGGTGACATATACAGATGGAGTGCTGAGGATCTGAAAGGAGCATTTTTGAAAAGCTTCAAATAGTAGCGGTGAAGAAGATACCCAGGAACAATAAGAGATGATGGTATAGATTGTATACCACCTAGCCAAGATGAAGTCAGAATAGCAATCAATCGGCTGAAGAATTATTGAATAATAAAGCAGCAGGTGCCGATGGTTTACAAGCCGAACTATTCAAGACTGGTGGTCAGATGCTGATAAGGAACATGCACCAGCTGATTAGTGCAATTTGGCTAGAAGAATGTATGCTCAATGATTGGAACCTCAGCATCCTGTGTCTCGTGCACAGAAAAGGAGCCAAGACGATATGTGCCAACTATAGAGGACTAAGTCTCCTTCCCATCGCATATAAAGTGCTATCCAGCGTGCTGTGTAAACGACTGAAGCCAATGGTCAATGACAGCAACGGACTATATTAATGCGGCTTCAGACCTGGCAAATCCACCATTAACCAGATTTTCACTCTGCGCCAAATCCTGGAAAAGGCCCACGAAAAACACATCGACACATACCACATATTTGTCGACTATAAAGCCGCATTCGACAGCCCTATCCGCTCAGAGGTGTTTAAAGCCATGTCTACATTCGGCATTCCTGCAAAATTAATTCGGTTAAGCATAATAACTTTAACTGGCACAAGATCAGCAGTTAAAATCGGAAAGGACCTCTCGGAGCCCTTTAATAACGAACTAGGATTCAGACAAGGTGCAAGTTTGTAGTGTGATCTTTTTAACATCCTGCTGGAAAAGGTCATACGAGAGGCAAAGGTGAACAGAAATGACACTCGGTACACCAAACAACACATTTTACTCGCTTACGCCGATGACATCGACATAATGGGTCGAACATTGCGAGCAGCAACAGCCATCTTTGAACAAATTGAGAAGGAGTTTGCCAAAGTGGGTCTGGCAGTAAACGGCGAGAAGACCAAGACGTCAAGTAGACTCGGACCAACTGTGGAACATGAGAACTACAGCTTCGAGGTAGTCAAAGATTTTATATACCTTGGTACCGCCATAAATAAAACAAATGACATCAGTTTTGAAATTCGGAAAAGGATAGTGTTGGCCAACAGATGCTACTATGGTCTGAGTAAGCAACTCATATACAAGGCCATCTCATGTCAGATCAAACTCACACTCTACAAGATGCTGATACTACCTGTGCTGTTATACGGATCTTAAGCATCGGTACTTACGCAAGCAGATGAGGCAGCTCTGGGAGTGTTTGAGAGGAAAATTATCCGAAAGATCTATGGGCCGATCTGCGTTGACGGTGAATATCGCCGTCGAATGAACCATCTGATGTACCAGCTATTCTCGGACATCGGCATTGTTAGACGTATTGAGTTGCAGCGACTATGTTGGCTACGTCATGTTGTGAGAATGGATGAAAATGCCCCAGTTCAAAAGGCATATGAAAGCGAACCAGCTGATGATTGACGCAGAAGGGGAAGGCCACGAATAAGATGGATGGATCAAGTGGAGGACAACAATGCCAAATATGAACTTTCAAACTGGAAAAACTGCGAACAAGACCAACGCGCTTCGAAATCTTTTTTAAGCTCGGCTTATGGAACAGCCGTTCTGTAACAAGCCAGCTAAGTAAGTAATTTAATTTATTTTCGAGTATTAAATCGATTCAAATTCAATTAAATGTGTAGTGAAAATATTTTTCAAACAAAAAATCCTCCTTTTTTAATTTGTTTTAAATATTAAAAATCAATATTAGCACAAAATACAAATTGCAAACATATGTATATATACAAAATACATAGCATAGTACTTCATTTACGAACCACTTTTAAAATAAATATTTTCATAATATTAATTGTTGTTGTTGTTTTTTAAATTAAATGATAAAGGGAGCTTCACACATCAATCACTTTTTGCCTGTTTTCATACCCTGTGCATGTGTGTGTGTGCCCATTAGCATTTTTAAAGCCCATTCTTTTACACCCTGCAGCTCCTGATATATAACCCTTGTTCATTTACTGTTATCCTCGTCAACGCGCCCAGTTAACCAACTGAAACCCACGAGATATTAAAATTTTAATGAGAAGCTTTCACTTTTGTTCGGAATAAATGAATGGATAAAATATTGAAAGAGGCTTATTTATATCGCAATCGGAGGAAATATAAAAGAGAAATTTCCAAATAATCCTCTGGAAAAGTAAATGATTTAAAAAAAATTCAACAAAATTATTTAAACAAAAAACCCACGAATTTTTTTGCTAGTTAAAAAACTATTTTTAAAAAATCCACGCCTTGTTTTTCCAGTTTGAAAGATCATATTTGGCAATGTTGTCCTCCACTTGATCCATCCATCTTATTCGTGGCCTTCCCCTTCTGCGTGAACCATCAGCTGGTTCGCTTTTATATGGCTTCTGGGCTGGGGCATCTTCATCCATTCTCACAACATGACCTAGCCAATGTAGTCGCTGCAACTCAATACGTCAAACAATGTCGATGTCCGATGTGCAACTCATGGTTCATTCGACGACGATATTCACCGTCAACGCAGATCGGCCCATAGATCTTTCGGAGAATTTTCCTCTCAAACACTCCAAGAGCTGCCTCATCTGCTTGCGCAAGTACTCATACTTCAGATCCATACAACAGCACGGGTAGTATCAGCGTCTAGTAGAGTGTGAGTTTGATCTGACATGCAGTGGCCTTGCTTGTGAGTTGCTTACTCAGACCATAATAGCATCTGTTGGCCAACACTATCCTTCTCCGAATTTCAAAACTGATGTCATTCGTTTTATTTATGGCGGTACCAACAGCAAGGTATACACAATTTTTGACTACCTCGAAGCTGTAGTTCTCAAGTTCCACAGTTGGTCCGAGTCTACTGGACGTCTTGGTCTTCTCGCCGTTTACTGCCAGACCCACTTTTGGCAGACTCCTTCTCAATGTGTTCAAAGATGGCTGTTACTGCTCGCAATGTTCGACCCATTATGTCGATGTCATCGGCGTAAGCGAGTAACTGGTGTTGTTTGGTGTACAGAGTGTCATTTCGGTTCACCTTTGCCTCTCGTATGACCTTTTCCAGCAGGATGTTAAAAAGATCACACTACAAACTTGCACCTTGTCTGAATCCTCTTTCGGTATTAAAGGGCTCCGAGAGGTCCTTTCCGACTTTAACTGCTGATCTTGTGCCTGTTAAAGTTATCCTGCATAGCCGAATTAATTTTGCAGGAATGCCAAACGTAGACATGGCTTTAAACACTTCTGAACGGATAGGGCTGTCGAATGCGGCTTTATAGTCGACGAATAGGTGGTATGTGTCGATGTGTTTTTTGTGGATTTTCAGGATTTGGCGCAGAATGAAAATCTGGTCAATGGTGGACTTGCCAGGTCTAAAGCCGCATTGGTATACTCCAATAATGTAATTGATCATTGGCTTCAGTCGTTCACACAGCACGCTGGATAGCACTTTATATGCGATGGGAAGGAGACTTATTCCTCTATAGTTGGCACATATCGTCTTGTCTCATTTTTTGTGCACGGGACACATGATGCTGAGGTTCCAATCATTCGGTAACATACCTCTAGCCAAATTGTACTAATCAGCTGGTGCATGCTCCTGACCAGCATCTGACTACCAGTCTTGAATAGTTTGGCTGGTAACCCATCGGCTCTTGCTGCTTTATTGTTCTTGAGCCGAGTAATTGCTTCTATGACCTCATCCTGGCTAAGTGGTATAAAATCTATACCGTCATCTCTTATTGGTTCTGGGGTATCTTCTTCACCGTCACTATTTGATACCAGAAGCTTTTCAAAATGTTCCTTCCAGATCCTCAATCCGTTGTCTGTATCTGTCACTAGGTTTCCTTCTTCATCTCTACAGGAGGATGTGCCTGCACCAAATCCTTCGATTTGGTGTGTTACCCGTTGGTAGAATTTTCGGACTTCATTCTGACTCCTGTACATCTGGATTCTGAAAATTCGTTTCTCCCCTCTCTATTTCTCCCGATAATTCTCCATCACATTACGTGTTGCTACTGTCTGCAGGGTTGCTCTATACGCTGCATTTTTCGCATCAGTACATTATGGCGCTCCAGATCGTACCATGGATTTTTGATGGTGGTTTTTGGTACCCAAGTGTTGTTTTTGTTGCAGTTTGTAGGGAGTGGACAATTCTTTGCCATTGTGCTTATATACTATTATCGGGACAAGAAGTGCTTTCGTTAAGCAGGTGGGTAAGTTGAGCGGAGAAGGCCTCAGCTACCTGTTGTGTTTGCAGCTTTTCGACGTCGAGTTTCCGTGTTGTGTTAGATCCCACCTTTGCAGCAACATTAAGACGAGTGCGAACCTTGGCTGCTACAAGGTAATGCTCCGAATCGCACCTTTGCAGCAACATTAAGACCAGTGCGAACCTTGGCTGCTACATGGTAATGGTCCGAATCGATATTCGTTCCTCGGATCGATCGGTCATCTAATACACTGGATGAATGCCTTCCGTCTATCACAACATGATCAATTTGATTGCTCGTTGCTTGATCAGGAGAAATCTAGGTGGTCTTGTGTATATCGAGATGCTTGAATCTGGTGCTGCTAACTACCATGTTTTTTGCTGCTGCGAAGTCAATCAACATCATGCCGTTTTTGGATGTTTCATCGTGGAGGCTAAATTTTCTTACAGTGGTGCCAAAGATATTTTCCCTTTCGATTTTTGCATTAAAACCACCTAGCAGAATTTTAATGTCATGGTCAGCGCAACGGTCATATGCAGTTACTAGGCGCTCGTAAAAAATGTCTTTGGTCTGCTCATCTTTGTTTTCGGTCGGAGCATGGGCGCAAATGAGACTGCTGTAGATGTATTTCGCTTTTATACGGATTATAGCAATTCGCTCATCTACTGGAGTGAATCTGGAGACGAGGTCTTTTATTCTCCTGTTAACCATAAATCCGCAGACAAATTCACATCTCGTTTCATGGTAGTTGTAATACAGGGCGTTATCATCTGATTTAATTACGCCTGTCCCTCTCCATCGCATTTCCTGTAAGGCAATAATATCGGCTTTATACTTCTTGAGTACATCCGCCAAAGCGTAAACTGTTCAATCTTCCTTCGAAAATGCGACGTCTGTTAGGATACATATGTAGAATATACCCAAAGTGGCGAAGGATATCATATAGTCGGCCCAGTCCGACTTTATTACTTCCCTTACTGGTTTTTCATCGCAGTGGCGGTTTTTATTTCGAAATCTGTTTTTCTATTTAATTATGTAAATATTTTTCCCGTAAAGTTAATTTTCTGCTTTAAGCACACGGCTCCCCGCACCCAGAAAACCGATAATATTTTTAAGTCCTTTAATTAACTTAAATACATGGCAAACCCTTGCCTATAGTTCCGCAGAAATGTGCAGCTATTTTAATTGGCATGCTAGTCGTCGTATACTTTATTTACGTTTCATATAATCGGATAGGTGATACGTATACGCCACAATGCAGTTAATCGGATTGTTATATTCCCAATGAAATTTGAATTGATAACTATTTTCGAACAATTCATTCATATACATATGCCTGTTTGTCTGTCTGCCTGAATCATTGAAATCAAATATTTACCTCGAACACCATTGATTTCTGATACCAGAAATCATATATTTGTTTGTTTTCACACTTAGGGCAGAGTTGGTCAATATGTGAAATGGAGAGGTCTATATTTAAAAAATATATATTTTCAAGTAGTTAACAAGGCGTGGATTTAAAAAAAAATATTTTTTTTTCAAGTAGTTTCAAGGCGTGGATTTTTTTTTAAAAATATTTTTTCAAGGTGTGGATTTTTTTTAAAAAATATTTTTTCAAGGCGTGGATTTGTTTAAAAATATTTTATTAAGGCGTGGATTTAAAAAAAAATATTTTTTCAAGGCCCTATACAAGGCGTGGACTATCAACAGACGTGGATTTTTTAAAAATATTGTTTCAAGGCGTGGATTTTTTTTTAAAAAAATATTTTTTCAAGGTGTGGATTTTTATAAAAAAAATATTTTTTCAAGGCGTGTATTTTTTTTAAAAAATATTTTTTCAAGACGTGGATTTTTAAAAAGGTGTGGATTTTTTAATATTTTTTCTAGGTGTAGCTTTTTATAAAAAAAAAATATTTTTTCAAGGCGTGGATTTTTTTTAAACATATTTTTCCAAGGCGTGGATTTTTTTTTAAATATTTTTTGAAGGTGTGGATTTTAATAAAAAATATGTTTTCAAGGTGTGGATTTTTATAAAAAAAGTATTTTTTCAAGGGGTGGATTTAAAAAAAAAAATTTTTTCAAGGCGTGGATTTTTTTAAAACATATTTTTCAAGGCGTGGACTTTTTTTAAAATATTTTTTCAAGGCGTGGATTTTAAAAAAAAAAATCAAGGCGTGGATTTTTTTAAAAAATATTTTTTTAAGGCGTGGATTTTTAAAAAAAATATTTTTTCAAGGTGTGGATTTTTTTAAAAAATATTTTTTCAAGGCGTGGATTTTTTTAAAAATATTTTTTCAAGGCGTGGGTTTTTTTTTAAATATTTTTTCAAGGCGTGGATTTTTTTCTAAAATATTTTACAAGGCTTGGATTTTTTTAAAAAATATTTTTTCAAGGTGTGGATTTATTACAAAAATATTTTTTCAAGGCGTGGATTTATTAAAAAAATATTTTTTTCAAGGCGTGGATATTTTTAAAAAATATTTTTTCAAGGCGTGGATTTTTTTTAAAAAATATTTTTTCAAGGCTTGGATTTATTTTTAAATATTTTTTCAAGGCGTGGATATTTTTTTTTATATTTTTTCAAGGCGTGGATTTTTTTAAAAAAATATTTTGGCGTGGATTTTTTAAAAAATATTTTTTCAAGGCGTTGATTTTTTTAAAAAAATTTTTTTCAAAAAATATTTTTTCAAGGCGTGGATTTTTTTAAAAAATATTTTTTCAAGGCGTGGATTTTTTTAAAAAATATTTTTCAAGGCGTGGATTTTTTAAAAAAAAATATTTTTCAAGGCGTGGATTTTTTAAAAAAGATTTTTCAAGGCGATGGATTTCTTAAATAAATATTTTTCAAGGCTTGGATTTTTAAAAAATATTTTTTCAAAGCGTGGATTTTTAAAAAATATTTTTTTAAGGCTTGGATTTTTTTTTTAAATTTTCAAGGCGTGGATTTTTTTAAAATTTTTTTTCCAGGCGTGGATTTTTTAAAAAAATATTTTTTCAAAGGCTTGGATTTAAAAAAATATATATATTTTTTCAAGGCTTGGATTTTTTAAAAAAAATTTTTTTCAAGGTTTGGATTTTTAGAAAAATATATTTTTCAAGGAGCGGATTTTTTTAAAAATATTGTTTCAAGACGTGGATTTAAAAAAAAAAAAATTTTAAGTCTTGGATTTTAAAAAAAAATATTTTTTCAAGGCTTGGATTTTTAAAAAATATTTTTTCAAGCGCGGTCTCTCAATTTTTTCAAGGCTTGGATTTAAAAAAAAAAAAATTTTTTCAAGGCGTGGATTTTTTAAAATATATTTTTTCAATGAACCAATAGGCGTGGATTTTTTAAAATATATTTTTTCAATGTGTGGATTTAATTTTAAATATTTTTTCAAGGCGTGAATTTTTTAAAAAAAATATTTTTTTAAAGGCTTGGATTTAAAAAAAAATATTATTTCAAGACGTGGATTTTTAAAAAAAATATTTTTTCAAGGCTTGGATTTTAAAAAAAATATTTTTTCAAGGCTTGGATTTTTAGAAAAATATTTTTTCAAGGCTTGGATTTTTTAGAAAAAAAATTTTTTTTTAAGTACTTAACAATGTATGGATTTTTTGAAACCTATTTTTTCATTTCTTAAATTGCAGCAACATATGTTCCCCTTTCACCAAAAATAAGCCGCTTACTTTGTGAGTTGATGCCCATCAAGGTCACGAACTGTCACTATCACTCAATTTCTCAATTTCACTCTCCCACCAGCTCTCTCTCTAAATTCCATCAAATCAACTTCCTCCGGCCGAAGTAGAGCATTTCAAGAAGACCATAAAATACCCATTAACTTAATTCTAAGGCCAATGGAAAATCCAAAGTAAACAAAAACGGCAGCAGCAGCAGAATAATTGGTTTTGGGGCCGGTGGAAGTAGCACGTGTTGCATTGCATTGTGTTCCAATTGTAAACAATAGAGGACGCAGGCGCTCTGACATTTTCGGTAAACTTTCTTTCCAAAATAACGGAAAAAGTCGTTAAAACAATTTGTTGGCCAAAATAACAACACAGCCAACGTTGGGCCATACACCGTTTAGTCCTAAATAAGTGTTGGCCATAAACAAACGTTCGCTGCTGTTGTATGGCACGGCGGAATCTTAATACGAATTTGTTTTTCTCTCTCGATATGAGTGTGTGTCTGTGCGGAATTTAAATCTAAAAAAATTGTCGAATCAACGAAAAAATCAACAACCTTTGTCTGAAGTGGAAAAAATTTTTGAAATTAAAAAAATAATAAATTTAAAATTTAATTAAAAAAAATAATAATTTAATTGTTATTTAAATTAGAAATTGAGAAATTTTTCTCATCGAAAAAATTAAGAAAAAAATATAAATTAAGTGTTAATTTATTAAAGGAAAAATTATTGTTTACTTTTTCCGTTTTTTTCTTTCTAAAAATAAAACCAATTAAAATTGTGTTTTTGTGCGCGTTCGATGACTCGAATTCTATCTACATCGAACATGAGAAGTGGTCGAAAAACATCAAAACACCCAAAAATTACGACAGCAGTGCAAAATAAATAATTAAACAAATTTTCCTAATTGCTTGAGAAGTAAACAAGATAATTTATTAACACTAGTTTACAAGGCATTAAAAAAACAGCAACAACAACAAAAATGGTAATTTTTTTATAAAAATCGTAAAAAAATGTGTAAGAAGATTTCTTGAAAAAAAAAATTAATAAAAAAAATCCACGCCTTCTAAAGATGCTCTAAATTATTTTAGAGCCTTGAAAAAATATTTAAAAAAAAAAATATTTTAAAATATTTAAAAAAAAACCATGCCTTGTGTAAATGCCTTAAAATATTTAAAAAACCAGTGAGCGGAGCAGTATAGTCGGACGGACCGACCATAAGATACCCTACATAACTACCACGGAACTCTAACTTTCTGTGGATTTTTATTCCGGGCCTGGGGAATATTTCGTTATAATTGCTTGCACCCTCTTGCCCGATTAGAGGTCAACAGCACTTGGATTTTTATTCCGAGCCTGGACAATATTTCGTCATAGTTGCTTGCGCCCTCTTGCCCGATTAGAGGTCAACAGCACCCTTTCCTTACACTGACATATATTCCGAATATTACTAATATTCAGTAGAGCCCTTCTAATTACTTGTCAAGATTGCATTCACGTTCGGCTTATAACTGTGGCCTATAGGTCGACTCAAAAATAAAATAGAAAAAGCGTTAAGGTTGGCCGGGCCGAACTTTGGATACCCTCCACCATAGCTATACTAACAGATACTAGCATCGAAAATATAGTTTTGCAATTTTTAGTGGATTTTTTTCCTAAAAACTCCAGAAAGTGGTTCGATATTGACGATGCATAATTTTTAGTGGATATATTTGGTACCCAATAAGAACCCAATGTACCAAATTTCAGCGAATTCGGTTGAAAAGCACGCTCAAGAACCCCAAAATACCGAAAGTGTGGGGGGGGTGGCCTTATATGGGAGCTACCAGAAAAAAATTGACTTATATTTATAATTTTTAACGGAGAGATTTGGTACCCAATAATAACTCAATGTACCAAATTTCAGCGAATTCGGTTGAAAAACTCGCTCAAGAACCCCAAAATACCGACAATTGGGGGGTATCCTTATATGGGAGCTACCAGAAAAAATGGACTTATATTTATAATTTTTAACGGAGAGATTTGGTACCCAATAAGAACTCAATGTACCAAATTTCAGCGAATTCGGTTGAAAAACGCGCTCAAGAACCCCCAAAATACCGAAATTTGGGGCGTACCCTTATATGGGATCTACCAGAAAAAATTGACTTATATTTATAATTTTCAGTGGAGATATTTGGTTCCCAATAAGAACCCAATGTACCCAATTCGTTTAGAGGCTAGAGTGATTACAACAGACAGACGGACAGACGGACATGGCTATATCGTCATAGAATTTTATAGGGTCGGAAATGTTTTATTTCGATGAGTTACAAACGGAAAAAGAAAATTAATATACCCTCCATACTATGGTGGAGGGTTAAAAATTAAACTATTATCTGATGATCTCCGAAAATTTTAGACGCTGTCCTTGACCATAAGTGGAACTCCATGGAAAATTTACAAGCGATCAGCGCTACATTTCCGCACTCTAGTTTGGTAAAGGATTACTAAATAATATCTGAATACCCAAGCACTTGTAAATATTTAAGTGTAACTCCCACATCCGAGTGCATACGACAACATAATTGGTATCAATTTAAATGCCTCTTGGATATACTATCAACTTCGGGCCTTCAGGTCTAGGTCGTTCAGGAGTAAATATATACGCCATAGAATCAAAATTTTGTTATTTTCACACAAAAGTAAGGGTCCATTTGACCCGCTAAATATTGACCGATCTGTATCAAAACCGGCATGCTTATTCTTTGGTTCAATCCCCTTCTGCATGTAAAATTTCACAATGTTCGGGTGATAATTGTGGTCTCTGGAGCGACCAGAAAAACGGACAAAAATGTAGTAATTTTTCACACAAAAGTCAGGTTCCATTTGACCCGCTAAATATTGATCGATCTTTATCAAAACAGGCATCCTTATTCTTTGGCTCGATCCCCTTCTCCAAGTAAAATTTCGCGTTGTTTGGGCCATAATTGCGGCCTCTGGAGCGACCAGAAAAACAGACAAAAATTTCAGCCCCTTAATATTAACCGATCTTTTCCAAAAATAATAGGGGTCTTCATTGCCCAGAACTCATCCTACATGCAAAATTTCGTGAAGATTGGTCCATAACTGTGGCCTGTATCGTGTTTACAAATTATAATGGACAAACGGACGGACGGACGGACACAAATGTCTAGATCGACTCAGCTAGTCGAGATATGACTAAAGGTGGTTCTGGGACCAATATTTCGCGGCGTTACAAACTCTTGGGCTGCACAAAGCTATAATACCCTGACAACATAGTTGTGTGGGGTATAAAAACCACGCCTTGAGTAGTTGCCATAAAAAATAAAAAAACAGTGAGCGGAGCAGTATAGTCGGACCGGGGCAGACCATATGGTACCCTACACAACCACCACGGAACTGAAATTTTCTGCGGATTTATATTCCGAGCCTGGGCAATATTTCGTGATATTTGCACCCTCTTGCCGATTAGAGGTAAGCAGCACCTCTTCCTCACACTGACATATTTTCCGAATATTACGAGTATTCAGTACAGCTATTGTCCAGATTCCCTTCACCGTGGGTTGTGTTCTGATGTTCGGCTTTCATTTGTGGTCTATAGATCGACGTTGTCCTTGACCATAACTGGAACCTCATGGAACATTTCAAAGCGATCAGCGCTATAGTTCCGCTCTCTATTATGATAATTGGTTACTTAAAATATATGAACACTCTCCCACATCCGAATACATACGACAATATAATTGATATCAATTTAAAGGTCAATCACTCCTCTCGGATATACTATCGACTAGAAAATCAGACCAGGAAATCAGATTAGAAAATCAGACAAAAAATTAGTATTTGGTCCATTTCATCCCCTAAATATTAACCGATCTTCACCAAAAACAATAGGGGTCTTCATTGGCCAGAACTCATCCTACATGCAAAATTCGTTACGATTGGTCCACCTGTATGGTGTTTACAAATTATAATGCACAGACGGACGGACGCACACACAAGTCTAGATCGACTCAGCTAATCGAGATATGACGATCGGTATACTTAAAGGTGGGTCTAGGACCAATATTTAGCGGCGTTACAAACTCTTGGGGCTGCACAAAGCTACAATACCCTAATTTTTTTTTTTTTTACAATTTGTATTTTCTGTAACCTTGTGTAAATTATGAACAACCATTTAACCATATCGGAAGAGAAAACGTCCAACAACAAATAAAGATGTATTTTTGTGTAAACAAATTTGTTATTAAAATAAACAAAAAAAAACAGCAGCAACAAAAAACAGCTCCAAGAGGCAAAAATGAAACGAAGCAAACAAATAAATCCAGGCACACAAAGTGTTACTCAGCAAAGAAACCCCTTCGCCCGCCACCACTGAAGAACATTTTACTGGAAAATATATTTCAACAGAAAAAAAAATAGCTATCACCTCCCACTTCCTTCTTCTTCATAAATACCCTCAAAGGAAATTTTTGTTATTTATTTTTTACAAAAAAAACTAAGTGTTCATAATATTTTTGTTGAAACCCAGAACAAAAAAATACCTCTGTAAAGAAAGGATTTATTACGTTCGAAATATGAAGTAATAACAGGGCATTTACTTTTTCAAAAAATCGGTAAAAAGGCGTTGGGAAAGGCAACAACAAAGGGGAAAACATCTAAGCTATTTTGCATTACCTTAGGCCATAGACAAATTATTTGATGTTGAAAAAGAAATATTTTACCCATTTCGAAAAAAAGAAAATACATGAATATGTTAAACATTGTTTAGGAATTCCAGCACCGGGGGCTATTGTTTACAATGAAAGAAGAGCAACAAATTAAATGGTTCCCAAATAAATGTTGCCTTTAATGGAATACATTGGAAAAGAAGAACAAAGAGCAGATTCTTCACAAAATAACTTCTTAAAAAATTAAAAAAAATAATAATTTTGATCTTCTTTATAAGGCGTAGATTTTATACCCTTCACCAAACAGGCAAAAATAATCGAGATAGACCCATAGTTCCTTTTGAGAATATGCATAGAATCACTTCCTGAGTCCATTTATGCATGTCCGTTCGTCCATGTATTTTTGTTAACAAAGTACAGGTCGCATTTATGATCCGATTTGGATGAAATTTGGCACAGGTCACTTAATTGGCCCAAGGACCAGCCCTATTGAAATTGGAGAAAATAGGTCCAGATTTAGATATAGCTCCCATATATAGTTTCGACCGATATATTATTCCATTTGCACGAAATTTCGTGTAGCGTACTGAATTGAGTCTAGAGTAACGTGTATTAAGTTTCATGAAAATCGGTTCAGATTTACATATAGCTCCCATATATATCTTCGTCCGATTTAACGTAAATGGTGCACCAAAGTCCCTATATATCTTTCAATTTGCACAAAATTTGGCACAGCGTACGGAATTAAGTCCACAACGATTCGTGTTAAATTTCGTGAAAATCTGTTCAGATTTTGCTATAGCTTCCATATATATTTTCGTCCGATTTAAGGTAATTGGTGCATCAAAGACACTATATATCTTTCGATTTACACGAAATTTGGCATAGCGTACTGAATTGCGTCTATAATATACTGAATTAAATCTAGAATGATGTGTGCAAAGTTTCGTGAAAATCGGTTCAGATTTAGATATAGCTCTCATATATATTTTCGTCCGATTTAATGTAAAAGTGCACCAAAGTCCCTATATATCCTTCGAATTGCACGAAATTTGGCACAGCGTAATGAATAAGGTCTAGAATGATGTGTGTAAAGTTTCGTGAAAATCGGTTCAGATTTAGATATAGCTCCCATATATATTTTCGTCCGATTTAAGGTAATTGGTGCATCAAAGACACTATATACCTTTCGATTTGCACGAAATTTGGCATAGCGTACTGAATTACGTCTATAATATACTGAATTAAATCTAGAATGATGTGTGCAAAGTTTCGTGAAAATCGGTTCAGATTTAGATATAGCTCCCATATATAGTTTCGCCCGATTTTAGGTATATAGTCCACAAAAGTCCCTATATATCTTTCGATTTGAACGAAATTTGGCACAGCGTAACAAATTAGGTCTAGAATGATGTGTGCAAAGTTTGAAAATCGGTTCAGATTTGGATATAGCTCCCATATATATTTTCGTCCGATTTAAGGTAATTGGTGCATCAAAGACACTATATACCTTTCGATTTGCACGAAATTTGACATAGCGTACTGAATTAAGTGGAGAATGATGTGTGCAAAGTTTTGTGAAAATCGGCTCAGATTTAGATATAGCTCCCATATATATATATATATATATATATATATATTCATCCGATATTATGTAATTCAAAATCATTCGATTTGCATGAAATTTATCATAGCGTACTGAATTAAGTCTAGAATGACGTGTGCTAAGTTTCGTGAAAATCGCTTCAGATTTAGATGTAGCTCCCATACATATTTTCGTCCGATTTTATGTAATAGGTGCATCAAAGTCCCTATATATCTTTCGATTTGCACGAATTTTTGTATAGGGTACTACATTAAGTCAAGAATTACGTTGCTAAGCTCCGTGAAAAGATCCATAGCTATGCCGATTGACACAACGTACTGAATTAATATTAATTAGTCTCTGGCAAGTTTCCCTGAAATCGATTCAGACGTCTGTTGGGATACATATGTAGTATATACCCAAAGTGGTGAAGGGTATCATATAGTCGGCCCAGTCCGATTTTACTACTTTCCTTACTGGTTTTAAAATATTTTTGATCATCCCTGGACGGGTGAATTTTTATACCCTACACAACTATGTTGTCAGGGTATTATAGCTTTGTGCAGTCCCAAATGTTTGTAACGCCGCGAAATATTGGTCCTAGACCCACCTTTAAGTATACCGATCGTCATATCTCGACTAGCTGAGTCGATCTAGACATGTCCGTCCGTCCGTCCGTCCGTCCGTCCGTCCGTCTGTCCATTATAATTTGTAAACACGATACAGGCCACAGTTATGGACCAATCTTCATGAAATTTGGCATGTAGGATGGGTTCTGGCCAATGAAGACCCCTATTGTTTTTGGAAAAGATCGGTTAATATTTAGGGGATGAAATGGACCAAATACTAAATTTTTTTCGGTTTTTCTGGTCGCTCCAGAGGCCGCAATTATGGCCCAAACACCGCGAATTTTTGCATGGAGAAGGGGATCGGGCCAGAGAATACGCATGCATGTTTTGATAAAGATCGGTCAATATTTAGCGGGTCAAATGGACCCTGACTTTTGTGTGAAAAATTACCAAATTTGTATTATATAGCGTATATATTTACGACTGAAGGACATAGATCCGAGAAGTTGATAGTATATCCAAGAGGAGTGGTTGACCTTTAAATTGATACCAATTATGTTGTCGTAGGTACACGGATGCGGGAGTTACACTTAAATATTTACAGGTACTTACGTATTCATATATTATTTAGTAACCTATTACCACACTGGAGGGCGGAAATATAGCGCTGACCGCTTTGAAATGTTCCATGAGGTTCCAGTTATGGTCAAGGACAACGCCTAAAATGTTAGGTGATGATCAGATAATAACTTTTCGGATGAAGTGGACCGAAAATTTAATTATTTGTACTTTTCGAGTCGAAAGCCGAACATCACAACACAACCCACGGCGAAGGCAATCTGGACAAGTAATTAGAGGGGCTGTACTGATTATTAGTAACATTTGTTGACCTCTAGCCAGTCAAAGGTGTGCAAAGATCGCGAAATATTGCCAAATCTCAGAATATAGAACCACAAAAAGTTAGATTTTCATGGAAGTTGTGTAGGGTATCGTATGGTCGGCCCCGTCCGACTATACTGCTCCGCTCACTGGTTTAAAAATATTTTTGATCATTCCTAGAAAGGGCGTGGATTTTTTAAAAACTATTTCTTAAGGATTCACACAAGGCGTAGATTTATTAAAAAATATTTTTTTAAAGGCGTGGATTTATTAAAAAATATTTTTTTAAATATTTTTTTAAAGGCGTGGATTTATTAAAAAAATATTTTTTTAAAGGCGTGGATTTATTAAAAAATATTTTTTTAAAGGCGTGGATTTATTAAAAAAATATTTTTTTAAAGGCGTGGATTTATTAAAATTTTTTTTTTTAAAGATACACACAAGGCGTGGATTTTATAATGTTTTTTTTTCAAATCCTAGTCAGGAACCTGTAGAACGCTTCTAATTTGTAAAGAATATTTTTCTGAGGGCCCTACAGAAGGCCTAAAAAATTTTCAAAGAAGGCCTAAAAAATTTTCCTGTGGCAATTTGTGGCATTCGTACATTATCATAATCACAATAATTGTCATGCCATGCCAATGAAAATTCCTATACTTTTCAATTGCCGTTTTAGTTTTCCAACTTTTTCGAAATTTCTATTTTGAAATTTTTCGAACAAAAAAACTTTTTCCTCTTGAAAATCAATTTCGAGGTAAAACTTTGTTAATCACTTTTGATGTTGATTATATCGTCTGCAGTAGTTTGTTGGCCAAGTTATCAAAATGTCAAACAACAAAAAAAAATATTCTTAAATAAAAAAGAAAAAACTTTAAAACGTGTCTCAATGAATTTTCATTTTCCAAACGTGCTGTTGTCATTTCAGTTTTTTTACAATGACCCAGCGCCAGGCGGGTGCAATTTTTCTTTAATAAGTTAATTTTCGTTCGTTTTCATTGTTAGAATTTAAGTCAAGTTTTTTTTTTTTTTTGAAAATTATTATTTACCCAGTTATGACCTGATAGGTCATAATTCCTAACGCTGTTGTTCGGCACGTTCGCACATTCGTACATACATACGATTGCTGAGTGAAAATTATGGTCGAGTCAGCAGTCGTATTTTTATTTACTTGATTGGAAATGAATATTTTGCTAGAGTTTGTGTGTGTGTCGCCCATTACTATTCCCCTTGAGTAAATAAAGAAAATTGCCATGTATACATGTATGTGTGTGTGCGACTGTGTGGCTAACGGTGAAATTTAGTTCAAGGTCAATGAACATAAATCAACCTTTTAATATGAAAGAGAAAAATAGTTATTTCAAAATTCACGCCTTGTGGATTCTTTAAAAAAAATTAAAATGCCTTTTTTAGGCGATAGAAGCCTTTAAAGGCCTTAAAATGTCTTTTTAGACCAGAGAAAACTAAAATGTCTTTTTAGGCGATAGAAGCCTTTACTTACTTACTTAGCTGGTTTGTTACAGAACGGTTGTTCCATAAGCCGAGCTTAAAAAAGATTTCCAAACCCGTCGGTCTTGTGCGCAAATCCACCAATTTGTAAGACCACGTTCTAAGATGTTGTTTTCTACTTGGCCTTTCCATCTAATTCGTGGCATTCCCCTTCTACGGGAACCATCAGTAGGCTCGCTTTTATATGCCTTTTGAGCTGGGGCATTCTAATTCATTCGCACAACATTACCTAACCACCGTAGTCGCTGCAGCTCAATACGTCTGACTATGTCGATGTTTGCATATAAATTGTAAAGCTCGGGGTTCATTCGACGACGATATTCACCGTCGACGCAGATCGTCACATAGATCTTTCGGAGAATATTTCTTTCAAACACCCCAAGAGCTGGCTCATCTGCTTTCGCAAGTACCCATGCTTCTGATCCATATAATAGCACGGGTAGTGTCAGCGTCTTGTGAAGTGTGAGTTTGGTGTGGCGGGAGGTGGCCTTGTTTCTAAACTGCTTACTTGGACCATAGTAACATCTGTTGACCATCGCAATCCTCCGAATTTCAAAACTGATGTCATTCGTTTTTTTTTATGGCGGTACCCAGGTATATAAAGTCTTTAACTACCTTGAAGCTGTAGTTCTCAAGTTCCACAATTGGTCCGAGTCTACTGGACATCTTGCGCGTTAATACCATCAGCTTAGTCTTCTCGCCGTTTACTGCCGGACCCATTTTGGCATACTCCTTTTCAATTTGTTCAAAGGTGGCTGTTACCGTTCGCAATGTTCGACCCATTATATCGATGTTATCGGCGTAGGCCAGTAACTGGTGTTGTTTGGTGTACAGAGTGCCATTTCTGTTCAGCTTTGCGCCTCGTATGACCTTTTCCAGCATGATGTTAAAAAAATTACACGACAAACTGTCACCTTGCCTGAATTCTCATTCGGTATTGAAGGGCTCCGATAGGTCCTTTCCTACTTTAACTGCTGACCTTGTGCCACTTAAAGTTATCCTGCATAGCCGTATTAATTTTGCAGGAATGCCAAACGCAGACATGGCTTTAAACACCTCTGAACGGATAGCGCTGTCAAA
Source organism: Musca vetustissima (assembly GCF_032173495.1). Taxonomy (NCBI): domain Eukaryota; kingdom Metazoa; phylum Arthropoda; class Insecta; order Diptera; family Muscidae; genus Musca; species Musca vetustissima. Next base: position 188,622 of record NW_026879845.1, read on the forward strand.
TGCGGCTTTATAGTCGACAAATAGGTGGTATGTGTCGATGTGTTTTTCGTGAGTCTTTTCCAGGATTTGGCGAAGAGTGAAAATCTGGTCAATGGTGGATTTGCCAGGTCTGAAGCCGCATTGGTATGGTCCGATGATGTCATTGACCATTGGCTTCAATCGTTCACACAGCACACTGGATAGCACTGTATATGCGATGGGAAGGATACTTATTCCTCTATAGTTGACACATCGTCTTGTCTCCTTTTTTTGTGCACGGGACACATGATGCTGAGGTTCCAATCATTGGGCATGCATTCATCTAGCCAAATTGTACTAATCAGCTGGTGCATGCCCCTGACCAGCATCTGGCCACCAGTCTTGAATAGTTCGGCTGGTAATCCAACGGCACCTGCTGCTTTGTTGTTCTTGAGCCGATTAATTGCTTTTATGACCTCATCTTGGCTAGGTGGTATACACTCTATACCATCATCTCTTATGGGTATCTTCTTCAACGTCACTATTTGATAGCAGAAGCTTTTCAAAATGCTCCTTCCAGATCCTCAACACACTGTCTGTATCTGTCACCAAGTTTCCTTCTTGATCTCTACAGGACGATGTGCCTGCACCAAAGCCTTCGGTTTGCTGTTTTACTCGTTGGTAAAATTTCCGGACTTCATTCTGACTCTTGTACATCCCGATTTGTTCACGCTAGAAGCCTTTAAAGGCCTTAAAATGCCTTTTTAGACCACAGAAAATTGAAATGTCTTTTTTAGGCGATAGAAGCCCTTAAAAGCCTTAAAATGCCTTTTTTTGAGCATAGAAAATTAAAATGCCTTTTTTAGGCGATAGAAGCTTTTAAGGCCTTAAAATGTCTTTTTTAGGCGACAGAAGCCTTTAAAGGCCTTAAAATGCCTTTTTTAGGCGATAGAAGCCTTTAAAGGCCTTAAAATGCCTTTTTTAGGCGATAGAAGCCTTTTAAGACCTTTTTAGGCGAAATAAGCCTTTAAAGGCCTTAAAATGCCTTTTTATGCCACAGAAAATTAAAATGTCTTTTTATGCGATAGAAGCCTTTAAATCCCTTTTTTAGGCGATAGAAGCCTTTAAAGGCCTTAAAATGCCTTTTTTAGGAGATAGAAGCCTTAAAAGGCCTTAAAATGCCTTTTTTAGGCGATAGAAGCCTTTAAAGGCCTTAAAATGCCTTTTTTAGGCGATAGAAGTCTTTAAAGGCCTTAAAATGCCTGTTTTTAGGCGATAGAAGCCTTTAAAGGCCTTAAAATGCCTTTTTTAGGCGTTATAGGCCTTAAAAGTGTCTTTTTTAGGCTATAGAAAATTAAAATGCCTTTTTAGGGGATAGAAGAAGCCTTTAAATGCCTTCGTAGACCACAGAAAACTAAAATGCCTTTTTTAGGCGATAGAAGCTTTAAAGTCCTTAAAAAAATCCACGCATCTGATAGGCTTTGAAAAAACATTCTATAAAAATCCACGCTTTATATGAGCCTTGCGAAACTGTTCTTTAAAAAATATATGCCTCGTAGTGCCCTAAAAAAATATGTTTTACACAAATATTTAATTTTACTTCATAATATTATTTGCCAGTTACAAAATATCTATCTACGTATGCATGTTAATCTCTCTAGACTACATAAAAATAAACAGCAATATTTCGAAAACGGTTTAATGACGTATAAAACAACAGATTTATCTTTATGGTAATTGTCACAATGCAATCCGATTAAAATATTGTAGCCACCTACCGACTAAAAGTATGGCTGGTGAAGAGCTTTAACCAAACCAATCAACCAACTACTATTACCGGCTGTTCTGGATAAATGTAATATTTGTGGAGGAAATTTTAGATATGTGAAGAAATAAAGTGATCACAGAGCTGAGTAATGTGATCAGCTGATTTTGAAAAACATATCAGCTGATTGCTGTGATCAGCTGATTGCTGTGATCAGCTGATTGCTGTGATCAGCTGATTGCTGTGATCAGCTGATTGCTGTGATCAGCTGATTACTGTGATCAGCTGATTGCTGTGATCATCTGATTGCGAGGATCAGCTGATGGCTGTGATCAGCTCGTTGCTGTAATCACCTGATTGCTGTGATCAGCTGATTACTGTGATCATCTAATTGCTGTAATCAGCTGATTGCTTTGATGAGCTGATTGCTGTGATCATCTGATTGCTGTGATCAGCTGATTGCTGTGATCAGCTGTTTACAACTATCAGCTGACTGTTTTAATCATTGTTCCCATCAGCTGTTTGCTTTGATCAGCTGACTACAACTATCAGCTGATTGTTGTGCTCAGCTGTTAATATCAATTTGTTTGTTTTAGTAACAAAAAACAATTAATGAAAACTTTACTTTCGCTTTCACTTAGGTGGATTGAACTGTCCACAAAAATATGTGGCAGTGTTTAATACTACGATATAAAAAAAGATAATCACTTAGTATAGAGGAGTTTATGTACACTCACACACACACACCCGCAGACATATTATAACAAAACGTTGTGTATATTCAATAAAGGATATTTTTATAGAGAGATACCATGATGATGATGATGAAAAAAATCCAAATTAATAAATACTGGAAGTTTTTATCATTATGACAAACTATAAACCCACCCCCACCCACACACACACTTAATCTCTTATCAACAGACATACCCGGTCCTTCACTCCCCCATCTGATTCTCTTGAATACACTGGAAACTTTAACAAATATTTTTCAGCTTGACGTTGCTGTCATAAAAAAAACTGGCTGTCATAAATGCAATACTCTTTTACAACTATTTACATAAAAATATGCAGGAGTTTGTTTAGACGGCAGCGAAAGGGGGGAAAATTGAATGGAAGTGGACTTTGTTCAGAACAAAGGATTATAAAGTGGTGATTAGTTTGTTGCAGTGACTCTCAAATGACGCCATGGAGGAGGATTTGCCATTGCACATTTGCTGCGGATTTATAGAATCATATTTTGTAATGTCTTGCCTTTTTGCATACATACACCAAAAGGACATTGTGCGGATTTCCATTAGATGAAGAGAAAACGTCCGCTGGGAATGATAGCATTTTAAAATTTTAAATAGTTATTCCACAAAAAATTTTCAAAATAAAAATATTTGTTCACAGACAAACGAAACGTGAATTAAGAAAACTTTTTTAAAACATATACACAAGGCATGCACTTTTTTGAAAAATACTTTTAGCCTGACTTAGGGGGTGACAGCTTCCAAGCAACGATTCTGATTGGCTTTAACGTGGCGAAGTCCAGGCTTATCTTCATCCCTCTTTCATCTAAATTGTGGACATAGACCTCCCAGCGGTGTCACCTGGGGTATGTATTTTCGTCACCCATAGTGAACTATAAAAAAATGGTTTGAGGCATGGGGTTAGTTGTCCACACTCGGAATACCCCTCCTACAATGAAAAAGCAACGAAAAAGAAAATCAAACCCCCCTAATGTTGACGACCCCCGCAAACGTATAAAGGACCACGATCGGCGAATCTGCACTTGGAATGTGCGCACGTTTTACAGAGCAGGCACGGTTCTCGCTTTGGCGGATGTACTCAAGAAGTACAAAGCTGATATTATTGCCTTACAGGGGAAATGCGATGGAAAGGGACAGGCGTAAGTAAATCAGACGACTACGCACTGCATTATAGCTGGTCTACAGGAGAATAAAGATCTCGTCTCCAGATTCGCTCCAGTAGATAAGCGAATTTCTATAATACGCATAAAAGCGAAGTTCTTCTACATCAGTCTTATTTGCGCCCATGATCCGACCGAAGACAAAGATGAGAAGACCAAAGACATTTTTTACGAGCGCCTAGAAACAGCATATGATCGCTGCCTTGGCCATGACATTAAAATTCTGCTGGGAGATTTTATTGCAAAAATCGAAAGGGAAAATATTTTTGGTCCCACCGTCGGAAAATTCAGCCTTCATGAAGGAACATCTGACAACGGCATGATGTTGATTGACTTCGCAGCAGCAAAAAACATGGTAGTTAGCAGCAACAGATTCAAGCATCTCGATATACACAAGGCCAAGGTTTGCACCCGTCTCAATGTTGCAGCAAAGGTGCGATCTAACACAACACGGAAACTCGACGACGAAAAGCTGCAAACACAAAAGGTAGCTGAGGCCTACTCCGCTCAACGTACCCACCTGGCTTGACGAAAGCACTTCTTGTCCCGATAATAGTATAGAAGGACAATGGCAAAGAATTGCCCACTCCCCACATACTGCAGTAAAAGCAACACCTGGGTACCAAAAACCACCACCAAGAAACCCATGGTACGACCAGGAGTGTCGTAATGCTACTGATGCGAAAAACGCAGCGTATAGGGCAACCCTGCAAACAGTAGCAACACGTAATGTGATGGAGAATTATCGGGAGAAAAGGAGAGGGGAGAAACATGTTTTCAGAAAAAAGAAGAAATAACAAGAAAAACGTGAGGAAATCGAGATGTGCAAGAGTCAGAATGATGTCCGGAAATTTTAACAACGAGTAAAACAGCAAACCGAAGTCTTTGGTTCAGGCACATCCTCCTGCAGAGATGAAGAAGGAAACCTGGTGACAGATACAGACAGCGTGTTGAGGATCTGTTAGGAGCATTTGAAAAGCTTCCGGTATCAAATAGTGGCGGTGAAGAAGATACCCCAGAACCAATAGGAGATGACGGTATAGAGTGTATACCACCTAGCCAATATGAGGTCATAAAAGCAATTAACCGTCTCAAGAACAATAAGGCAGCAGGAGCCTACGGGTTACCACCCGAACGATTCAAGACTGGTGGTCAGATACTGGTCAGGAGCATGCACCAGCTGATTAGTACAATTTGGCTAGAGGAATGCATGCCCAATGATTGGAAACTCAGCATCCTGTGTCTCGTGCGCAAAAAAGGAGACAAGACGATACGTGCCAACTACAGAGGAATTAGCCTTCTTCCCATCGCATATAAAGTGCTATCCAGTGTGCTGTGTTAACGATTGCAGCCAATAGTCAATAGCATTATTGGACCATACCAATGCGGCTTCAGATCTGGCAAATCCACCATTAACCAGATTTTCACTCTGCGCCAAATCCTGGAAAAGACCCACGAAAAACACATACCACATATTCATCGACTATAAAGCCGCATTCGACAGCCCTATCCTTTCAGAGATGTTTAAAGCCATGTCTATGCTCGGCATTCCTGCAAAATTAATACGGCTATGCAGGATAACTTTAAGTCAGCAGTTGAAGTCGGAAATGACCTATCGGAGCCCTTCAATACTGAACGAGGATTTAGACAAGGTGACAGTTTGTCGTGTGATCTTTTTAACATCCTGCTGGAAAAGGTCATACGAGACGCAAAGGTGAACAGAAACGGTACTCCGTACACCAACACATGTTACTCACCTACGCCGATGACATCGATATAATGGGTCGAACATTGCAAGCGGTAACAGCCACTTTTGAACAAATTGAGAAGGAGTCTGCCAAAGTGGGCCTGGCTGTAAACGGCGAGAAGACCAAGCTGATGGTATCAATGCGCCAGACGTCCAGTAGACTCGGACCAACTGTGGAACTTGAGAACTACAGCTTCGAGGTAGTCAAAGATTTTGTATACCTTGGTACCGCCATAAATAAAACGAATGACCTGGCAAATCCACCATTGACCAGATTTTCACTCTGTGCCATATCCTGGAAAAGACACACGAAAAACATATCGACACATACCACCTATTGCTCGACTATAAAGCCGCATTCGACAGCCCTATCCTTTCAGAGATGTTTAAAGCCATATCTACGCTCGGTATTCCTGCAAAATTAATACGGCTATGCAGGATAACTTTAAGTCAGCAGTTGAAGTCGGAAATGACCTATCGGGGCTCTCAATACCGAACGAGGATTTAGACAAGGTGACAGTTTGTCGTGTGATCCTGCTGGAAAAGGTCATACGAGAGGGAATGGTGAACAGAAACGACACTCTGTACACCAAACAACACATATTACTCGCCTACGCCGATGACATCGATGTAATGGGTCGAACATTCCAAGCGGTAAACGCCACCTTTGAACAAATTGAGAAGGAGTCTGCCAAAGTGGGTCTGGCTGTAAACGGCGAGAAGACCAAGCTGATGGTATCAACACGCAAGACGTCCAGTAGACTCGGACCAACTGTTGTGGAACTTGAGAACTACAGCTTCGAGGTAGTAAAAGATTTTATATACCTTGGTACCGCCATAAATAAAACGAATGACCTGGCAAATCCACCATTGACCAGATTTTCACTCTGTGCCATATCCTGGAAAAGACACACGAAAAACACATCGACACATACCACCTATTGCTCGACAATAAAGCCGCATTCGACAGCCCTATCCTTTCAGAGATGTTTAAAGCCATATCTACGCTCGGTATTCATGCAAAATTAATACGGCTATGCAGGATAACTTTAAGTCAGCAGTTGAAGTTGGAAATAACCTATCGGTGCCCTTCAATACCGAACAAGGATTTAGACAAGGTGACAGTTTGTCGTGTGATCTTCTTAACATCCTGCTGGAAAAGGTCATACGAGAGGCAAAGGTGAACAGAACTGGCACTCTGTACACCAAACTACACATGTTACTCGCCTACGCCGATGACATCGATATAATGGGTCGAAAATTGCAAGCGGTAACAGCCACCTTTGACCAAATTGAGAAGGAGGCCGCCAAAGTGGGTCTGGCAGTAAACGGCGAGAAGACCAAGCTGATGGTGTCAACGCGCAAGACGTCCAGTAGACTCGGACCAACTGTGGAGCTTGAGAACCACAGCTTCGAGGTAGTTAAAGATTTTTTTATACCTTGGTACCGCCATAAATAAAACGAATGACATCAGTTTTGAAATTCGGAGAAGGATAGTGATGGTCAACAGATGCTACTATGGTCTAAGTAAGCAGTTTAGAAACAAGGCCGCCTCCTCCCGCCTGACCAAACTCACACTTTACAAGACGCTGATACTACCCGTGCTGTTATATGGATCTGAAGCATGGGTACTTGCGCCATCAGATGAGGCAGCTCTTGGGGTGTTTGGAAGAAAAATTCTCCGAAAGATCTACGGGACGATCTGCGTCGACGTAGAATATCGGCGTCGAATGAACCACTAGCTTTACAATTTATACGCGTACATTGACATAGTCAGTCGTATTGAGCTGCAGCGACTACGGTGGTTAGGCAATGTTGTGCGAATGAATGAGAATGTCCCAGCTCAAAAGGCATATAAAAGCGAAACGGCTGATGTTTCATCCAGAAAGGGAAGGCCACGAACTAGATGGAAAGTCCTATTAGAAAACAACTTCTTGGAACTTGGTACTTCAAACTGGTGGAGATACGCACAAGGCCGACGCGCTTGAAAATCTTTTTTAAGCTCGGCTTTTGGAACAGCCGTTCTGTAATAAGCCAGCTAAGTAAGTTTTAGCCTTCCGTAGAAGGCGTGGATTTTTTAAAAAATATTTTTAGCCTTCTATGGAAGGCGTGGATTTTTTTAAAAAATATTTTTAGCCTTCTATGGAAGGCGTGGATTTTTTTAAAAAATATTTTTAGCCTTTTTTGGTTTGTAAAAATTACGCTTCGAAAAATTATTATTTTTTTATTCTATAAATAAATTTTCTTGGAAATGTATCCCTTCCCACATTATTTCCTTTGTTATCCTTTGAAGATAGCATCCTTGCCAACACTAAATTTAAATAATTGTTAAAATAATTTCTTGTTTATTTTTTTACAATTCTTATGTGTTTGTGTGTGGGTGTGTGGCATTCGTTGGCATGACATTGACCATCCTCTTATATCTTGAAACTTATCCTGTAAATGAAAAAACAATTGAATAGGTCTCCATAGCAAAATAAAATTTCGCACAAAAAACGATTTTGTTTCAACTCCCCTTACCTGTTTGTGTTGTTGTTGTTTATTTGCAGAGAACGTGTTATTAGACACCAGTCCACCAAGGTAACACTGGGGAGAGATATTGTTGTTGTCCGGCTCTCAAGGTAAGAATTATTTTCTTTCAATTTAAGTCTATTTTTATTTATAAGCTAAGAATTTGTTCTATTTTTTTAATTTGAGATTTAAATTATAATCCGAGAGATATTTAATTGAATTATTTCCAAGGAAATAATTTCAAATTAATTGGGCGTCACATCAACAGGATGGCTGTAAATTTTTTTATTCCATTTATATTGAAATGCAATAAACTTTTTGAAGAAGCTTCCTTCCAGTTCACGTTGAGATAAGTGAACTAGTTATATTCGGAAAATATGTCAGTGTAAGGAAGTGGTACTGTTGTCCTCTAATCGAGCAAGAGGGTGCAACTATCACGAAATATTGCCAGGCTCGGAATAAAAATCCGCAGAAAGTTACAGTTCCGTGGTAGCTGTGTAGGGTATCGTATGGTCGGCCCCGCCCGACTCCCGACTGCTCCGCTCAATGGTTTTATTTTCAGTTTGGGCAAAACAAATTGGTGCTGGTGCCGAAAAATATTATTGTTGGTCGTGTTTTTCCATTTTTCCGAACCATATGGAGTGTCTAGTCCATCCATATTTGTTTTCAATGGAAACAACAACAAATATTGTTGCAGCTACACCACTTCATCGATGAAAGTCAGTTTATGAACCGCATACAATGCACACAGGTGTAGTATAACATAAAATATTCAAAACAGCTAGCAGGGTTTCGGTTATTTTTTAGTTTTAACTGGAATTTGGGTGGCATTTAAAGGAAGTAACAATTTCAGGACTTGAAAAAATTTAAAATTCTTTTTTTAGGGGCTCACAGAAGTGGATTTTTTTAAAGAACATTTTTTCGAGGCTCCCATAAGGCGTGGATTTTTTAAAGAATATTTTTTCGAGGCTCCCATAAGTCGCTGATTTTTTAAAGAATATTTTTTCGAGGCTCCCATAAGTCGCTGATTGTTTAAAGAATATTTGTTCATATCTCCAATAAGGCGTGGATTTTTTAAAGAATATTTTTTCGAGGCTCCCATAAGGCGTGGATTTTTTAAAGAATATTTTTTCGAGGCTCCCATAAGGCGTGGATGTTTTAAAGAATATTTTTTCGAGGCTCCCATAAAGCGTGGATTTTTTAAAGAATATTCGTTATTGTTTATAAACCATAGATGCATATGCATATGGAGTGTCGAGTCCATCCATATTTGTTTTCAATGGAAACAACAACAAATATTGTTGCAGCTACACCACTTCATCGATGAAAGTCAGTTTATGAACAGCATACAATGCACACAGGTGTAGTATAACATAAAATATTCAAAACAGCTCGCAGGGTTTCGGTTATTTTTTAGTTTTAACTGGAATTTGGGTGGCATTTAAAGGAAGTAACAATTTCAGGACTTGAAAAAATTTAAAATTCTTTTTTTAGGGGCTCACAGAAGTCCCCTTTTAAAGAATATTTTTTCGAGGCTCCCATAAGGCGTGGATTTTTTAAAGAATATTTTTTCGAGGCTCCCATAAGTCGCTGATTTTTTTAAAGAATATTTTTTCGAGGCTCCCATAAGTCGCTGATTTTTTAAAGAATATTTTTTCGAGGCTCCCATAAGTCGCTGATGGTTTAAGGAATATTTGTTCATATCTCCAATAAGGCGTGGATTTTTTAAAGAATATTTTTTCGAGGCTCCCATAAGTCGCTGATTTTTTAAAGAATATTTTTTCGAGGCTCCCATAAGTCGCTGATGGTTTAAGGAATATTTGTTCATATCTCCAATAAGTCGTGGATTTTTTAAAGAATATTTTTTCGAGGCTCCCAAAAGTCGCTGATTTTTTAAAGAATATTTTTTCGAGGCTCCCATAAGGCGTGGATTTTTTAAAGAATATTTTTTCGAGGCTCCCATAAGGCGTGGATTTTTTAAAGAATATTTTTTCGAGGCTCCCATAAGGCGTGGATTTTTTAAAGAATATTTTTTCGAGGCTCCCATAAGGCGTGGATTTTTTAAAGAATATTTTTTCGAGGCTCCCATAAGGCGTGGATTTTTTAAAGAATATTTTTTCGAGGCTCCCATAAGGCGTGAATTTCTTAAAGAATATTTTTTCGAGGCTCCCATAAGTCACTGATTTTTTAAAGAATATTTTTGTCAAGTCTCCAATAAGGCATGGATTTCTTAAAGAATATTTTTTCGAGGCTCCCATAAGGCGTGGATTTTTTAAAGAATATTTTTTCGAGGCTCCCATAAGTCGCTGATTTTTTAAAGAATATTTTTTCGAGGCTCCCATAAGTCACTGATTTTTTAAAGAATATTCTTTTCAAGTCTCCAATAAGGCATGGATTTCTTAAAGAATATTTTTTCGAGGCTCCCATAAGGCATGGATTTCTTAAAGAATATTTTTTTGAGGCTCCCATAAGTCGCTGATTTTTTAAAGAATATTTTTTCGAGGCCCCCATAAGGCGTGGATTTTTTAAAGAATATTTTTTCGAGGCTCCCATAAGTCGCTGATTTTTTAAAGAATATTTTTTCGAGGCTCCCATAAGTCGCTGATTTTTTAAAGAATATTTTTTCGAGGCTCCCATAAGGCGTGGATTTTTTAAAGAATATTTTTTCGAGGCTCCCATAAGTCGCTGATTTTTAAAAGAATATTTTTTTAAGGCTCCCATAAGTCGCTGAGTATTTAAAGAAAATTTTTGCGAGGCTCCCAAAAGTCGCTGATTTTTTAAAGAATATTTTTTCAAGTCTTCAATAAGGCGTGGATTTTTTAAAGAATATTTTTTCGAGGCTCCCATAAAACGCTGATTATTTAAAGAATATTTTTTCGAGGCTCCCATAAGTCGCTGATTTTTTAAAGAATATTTTTTCGAGGCTCCCATAAGTCGCTGATTTTTTAAAGAATATATTTTCGAGGCTCCCATAAGGCGTGGATTTTTTAAAGAATATTTTTTCGAGGTTCCCATAAGACGCTGATTTTTTAAAGAATATTTTTTCAAGTCTCCCATAAGTCGCTGATTTTTTAAGGAATATTTTTTCGAGGCTCCCATAAGTCGCTTATTTTTTAAAGAATATTTTTTCGAGGCTCCCATAAGGCGTGGATTTTTTAAAGAATATTTTTTCGAGGCTCCCATAAGGCGTGGATTTTTTAAAGAATATTTTTTTAAGGCTCCCATAGGGCGTGGATTTTTTAAGGAATATTTTTTCGAGGCTCCCATAAGGCGTGGATTTTTTAAAGAATATTTTTTCAAGGCTCCCATAAGTCGCAGAGTTTTCAAAGAAAATTTTTGCGAGGCTCCCAAAAGTCGCTGATTTTTTAAAGAATATTTTTTCGAGGCTCCCATAAGGCGTGGATTTTTTAAAGAATATTAAAAAAATTTACAGATTCAACATATTTTGAAGCTCCAAAAAAATCATATGTACATAATCTGTCATATTTTCTAATGAAGCTTTATTTTTTTTAATCCTCTCCCCCCTCCATCTCTCACACGCCTTCAAATTGTATAAAAAAAAAAAAACATATTTAAGTTATTACAAAAATAAAAGAACCGAGGGGATAAGTAATGAAATTGTGTGTTCGCTTATTTCCTTCGTCGCGTTAAGTATCCTTACGGTTTTACATCAACGTCGACCGCAGGCGACAATAAGTGATGATGACACCGAAGAAGGAAGCAATCGTGGAGGATTTTTTCTTCTTGGTTTCATTGAAGCAGTGTCATCATTCGCCCTCACCACCACCACTATCATCATCATCGTCGTCGGCTGAGTACTTCAACTGCCTTAGCACTTGTCGTTGGTGTTGCTGGTCTAGTTGTTGTTGTTGTATTTTCCTCTTAAATTTGTTGTAAAAAATGTTTGTAGAAAAATCATTCCTTTGATGCGAACATGAGCTGAAGATTTTTTTCTTTTATTTCGTTCCTTAGACGTTCAAGGTTATGTTGATGCAACGATGATGTTGGCTGAGGGATGGAATCTATGCTACACTAGATGAGGGTTGGCTGGAAATGGATGCGATTGGGGGAGAGGACAGAGGTATTTCCCAACTGTATGTTAGTGAGATAATGTGAAGGAAATGGGAATATCATGGAAATTATTTGCTTTCTCTCAGGCAAAAGGAACAGAAATATTTATTTTTCCTCTTTCAGTGATGGATGTCAGGTATGCAGGATAATTGGTCAGGCAAAAAGAGACTTTAAAGGAATGTGAAAAAGAAAATCAAAAATTTTAAATGCCAATAAGGAGCCTGTGAACTACATTCGTTTTTTTCCTCTTTAAAGAGAAATGATCATTGCCGCTTCCACGTGTTCGATGCAGGACCAAGAGTCCTGCATAACTAAATAAAGAATAAATCCCTTGTAATTTTATTTATTATTGTTCTTCATCTCCCTCCAAACAATAACCATAATTATACTGAAACGAGTTTATTTAGTAATTCATTTTATTCAATTTCTGGTGAATTTTCAATTTTACAAGGATTTAAAAAATTCTCAGCATTTGCATAATAAAATGTATTCCACTTAATTGGCGAGAACAAAAACACTGCAAAGGAGCAAATAAGAAAAAATACAAATAAAACCTCTTGTGTCTCTCGATTTGCACGAAATTTGGCACAGCGTAATGAATTGGGTCTAGAATGATGTGTGTGAAGTTTCGTGAAAATCGGTTCAGATTTAGATATAGCTCACATATATATTTTCGACCGATTTAAGGTAAATGGTGTACTAAAGTCCCTATTCACCTCTCGATTTGCACGAAATTTGGCACAGCGTAATGATTTAAGTCTAGAATGATGTGTGTTAAATTTAGTGAAAATCGCTTCAGATTTAGATATAGCTCCCATATATATTTTCGTCCGATTTTATGTAAATGGTGCACCAAAGTCCCTTAATAACTTTCGATTTGCACGAAATTTGGCACAGCGTAATGAATTAGGTTTAGAATGATGTGTGTTAAGTTTCGTAAAAATCGGTTCAGATTTAGATATAGCTCTCATATATATTTTCGTCCGATTAAATGGAAATGATGCACCAAAGTCCCTATATATCTTTCGATTTGCACGAAATTTGGCACAGCGTAATGAATTAGGTCTAGAATGATGTGTGTTAAGTTTCGTAAAAATCGGTTCAGATTTAGATATAGCTCCGATATATATTTTCGTCCGATTTAAGGTAAATGGTGCACCAAAGTCCATATATATTTTTCGATTTGCACGATATTTGGCACAGCGCAATGAATTAGGTCTAGAATGATGTGTGTTAAGTTTCCCGAAAATCGGTTCAAATTTAGATGTAGCTCCCATATATATTTTCGACCGATTTAAGATAAATGGTGCACCAAAGTCCCTTAACATATTTCGATTTGCACGAAATTTGGCACAGCGTAATGAATTAGGTCAAGACGGATGTGTTCTAAGTTTCGTAAAAATCGGTTCAGATTTAGATATTGCTCCGATATATATTTTCGTCCGATTTAAGGTAAATGGTCTACCAAAGTCCCTATATATCCTTCGATTTGCACGATATTTGGCACAGTGTAATGAATTAGGTCTAGAATGATGTGTGTTAAGTTTCATGAAAATCGATTCAGATTTAGTTATAGCTCTGATATATATTTTTGTCCGATTTTATGTAAATGGTGCACTAAAGTCCCTATATATCTTTCGATTTGCACGAAATTTGGCACATCGTAATGAATTGGATAAGGAATGATGTGTGTTAAGTTTCGTGAAAATCGGTTCAGATTTAGATATAGCTCCCATATATATTTTCGTCCGATTTAAGTTAATTGGTGTACCAATGGCCCCTAATATCCTTCGGTTTCCCGAAATTTGGCACAGCGTAATGAATTAGGTCTAGACTGATGTGTGCTAAGTTTCGTGAAAATCGGTTCAAATTTAGATATATATTCGATATATATATATATATATATATATTTAGTATCGGTTGCACGTAAATGACATGTTTATATATCAATTTCGAATTTTACTGTGTGCACACATACACAAACAGATACATATAGAAATAATAAATTGTCAGCATAATAATTTATTTAAATATTAATATATATATATATAAAATTAGAAAAAAAATTACCTTTCTCTGAGTGTATATATGTATTTGTTATTTATTGTAATTGAGATAAAATCGCGTTATGTTATCTTCACTCACGATATGGATTTTTTTTAAGCTTTCAAATATCGCCCAACAACTGTTGGCTGGCTACATCATTCATCAACGGACGGCGAAACAAAGTGTCTGACTGACTGCCTGTCAGGATATAACCACAAAATTGTATTCCCTTCTCTTTTCGAAAAGCACACAGACACACATACACAAACAACACACTCACATAAACTCCCCACAACATGAATGATGATGATGTTGTAGCTGTAGCTAAACACTCTACTTAAATTTGAATATATTCAAATATTGTTTATTTATTGATATTCGATGTTGAATAAAAAAAACAACAACAAACTGTATTCAATTTTCATTTATGAAAGGAAAATCAATTCTAAATGCAATAACAACAAAATATGCACAAAAAAAATACTGATGGTTTTTCTTAACAGGATTTCATCAAAATGTCCCTCGTAAAAAAAAATCAAATTAAAATAACAATTCGGATCAGGTGGTCGATTTTTGATTGGGGGAAAAACAATTATGATTGATATATTGAATTCTGAAAATTTAAAACAAAAAATGAGAAGTTCATAAAAATTTTTAAATTTAAAGCGATTTTTAAATAGCACATTTCAATTTATTGCAGGAAGAATATTTCCTACCAGGAATTCACAAATCAAATGGAGCCCGGTTGATAGGAGGTCTTTATTTTTGCTTTTCAGAATGCCTCAATTGTCATTCATTGTTCTGGAAAGTGAAAAAAAATTTTAAAAACCAGTGAGCGGATGGGGCCGACCATATGATACCGTACACAACTACCTCGGAACTCTAACTTTCTGCGGTTCTATATTCTGAAATTGGACAATATTTCGTGATATTTGCACCCTCTTGATCGATTAGCTCCACTTTCTAACCCTGGCATATTTTCCTTTTTTTCTTGAAGTGAAAACTGGTCACTTTAGGTTTTGATTGATTTGACCCTCGGAATATTGACCGATCATCATCTAAACAGGCGCTCTAAGTATTTGGTCACATCCCCTTCACCTTGTAAAATATGCGATGTTCTGCATATATATATGCCTCTAGAGATACTAGAAAATCTGACAAAATTAAAGTTTTCCGTTCATTGGACACCCTGAATGAAATCACAATCTCACCGAAAACTATAGGCGTCTTCCTTGACCATAATCGGAACTTCCTTTACAATTTCAAAGCGCTACATTTCCGTTCTCTAATGGAGTAATAGTAATACTATGCACATAGTCACATTTACCTTATTATGTATAACTCCCATATCTGAGCACATCCGACAATATAATTGGTATCAATTTAAAGGTCAACCACTCCTCTAGGATATACTATCAACTTCTCGGGTCTATGTCCTTCAGGAGTAAATATATACGCTATAGAATACATTTTTTTTAATTTCTCACACCAAAGTCAGGGTCCATTTGACCCGCTAAATATTATTCTTTGGGCCCTTCTCCATGCAAAAATTCGCTATGTTTTGGCTATAATTGCGGCCTCTGGAGCGACCAGAAAAACCGACAAGTATTTGGTCCATTTCATCCCCTAAATGTTAACCGATCTTTACCAAAAACAATAGGGGTCTTCATTGGCCAGAACCCATCCTACATGCAAATAACTGTGGCCCGTATCGTGTTTACAAATTATAATGAACGGACGGACGGACACACATGTCTAGATCGATTCAGCTAGTCGAGATATGACGATCGGTATACTTAATGGTGGGTCTAGGACCAATATTTCGCGGCGTTACAAACTTTTGGGGCTGCTCAAAGCTATAATACCCTCAAAACATAGTTGTGTAGGGTATAAAAATCAACACATTTATCCATAAGCCGAGCTTAAAAAATATTTCCAGGCGCGTCGGTCTTTTGCGCATCTCCTCCAATTTGAAAGACCATATTCGGCAATGTTGTCTTCCACTTGGTATTTCCATCGTATTCGTGGCCTTCCCCTTCTGCGTGAACCATCAGCTGGTTCACTTTTATATGCCTTCTAAGCTGGGGCATCTTCATCCATTCTCGCAACATGATCTAGCCAACGTAGTCGCTGCAGCTCAATACGTCTAACAATGTCCATGTCCGAGAATAGCTGGTACAACTCATGGTTCATTTGACGGCGATATTCACCGTCAACGCGGGCCGATCTCTCGGAGAATTTTTCTCTCAAACACTCCAAGAGCTGTCTCATCTGCTTGCGCAAGTACCCATGCATCAGATCCATATAACAGCACGGGTAGTATCAGCGTCTTGTGAAATGTGAGTTTGGTCTGGCGAGAGGTGGCCTTGTTTCTAAACTGCTTACCTCGACCATAGTAGCATCTGTTGACCATCACAATCCTACTCCGAATTTCAAAACTGATGTTATTCGTTTTGTTTATGGCGGTAGCAAGGTATATAAAATCTTTGACTACCTCGAAGCTGTAGTTTTCAAGTTCCACAGTTGGTCCGAGTCTACTGGACGTCTTGCGCGTTGATACCATCAGCTTGGTCTTCTCACCGTTTACTGCCACACCCACTTTGGCAGACTCCTTATCAATTTGTTCAAAGGTGGATGTTACCGCTCGCAATATTCGACCCGTTATGTCGATGTCATCGGCGTAGGCGAATAACATGTGTTGTTTGGTGTACAGAGTGTAATTTCTGTTCACTTTTGCCTTTCGTATGACCTTTTCAAGCAGGATGTTAAAAAGGTCACTCAACAAACTGTCACCTTGTCTGAATCCTCGTTCGGCATTGAAGGGCTCCGATAGGTCCTTTCCGACTTTAACTTCGGACCTGTCCACTTAAAGTTATCCTGTATAGCCGTATTAATTTTGCAGGAATGCCAAACTCAGATATGGCTTTATACACCTTTGAACGGATAGGGCTGTCCAATGCGGCTTTAGAGTCGAAGAATAGGTGGTATGTGTCGATGTGTTTTGTCGTGGGTCTTTTCCAGGATTTGGCGCAGAATGAAAATCTGGTCAATGGTTGATTTGCCAGGTCTGAAGCCGATCCACATGGCTTTAAACACCTCTGAACGGATAGGGCTATCGAATGCGGCTTTATAGTCGACGAATAGGTGGTATGTGTCGATGTGATTTTCGTGGGTTTTTTCCAGGATTTCGATTTGGCGCAGAGTGAAAATCTGGTCAATGGTGGATTTGCCAGGTCTGAAGCCGCATTGTTATGATCCAATGATGTCATTGACCATTGACTTCAATCGTTCACACTGTACGCTGGATAGCACTTTATATGTGATGGGAGGAGACTTATTCCTCTATAGTTAGCACACATCGTCTTGTCTCCATTTTTGTGCACGGGACACAGGATGCTGAGGTTCCAATCATTGGGCATGCATTCTTCTAGCCAAATTGTATTGATCAGCTGGTGCATGCTCCTAACCAGCATCTGACCACCAGTCTTGAATAGTTCGTCTTGTAAACCATCGGCTCCTGCTGCTTTATTGTTCTTGAGACGATTAATTGCTTTTATGACCTCATATTGGCTAGGTGGTATACACTCTATACCATCATCTCTAATTGGGTCTGGGTATCTTCTTCACCACCACTATTTGATACCAGAAGCTTTTCAATAGGCTCCTTCCAGATCCTCAACACGCTGTCTGTATCTGTCACCAGGTTTTCTTCTTCATCTCTACAGGAGGATGTGCCTGCACCAAAATCTTCGGTTTGGTGTTTTACTCGTTGGTAAAATTTCCGGACTTCATTCTGACTCCTGTACATCTCGATTTGCTCACGTTCACGTTTTTCTTGTTCTTTCTTCTTTTTTCTGAAAACACGTTTCTCCCCTCTCCTTTTCTCCCGATAATTCTCCATCACGTTACGTGTTGCTACTGTCTGCAGGGTTGCCCTATACGCTGCGTTTTTCGCATCAATAGCATTACGGAACTCCTGATCGTACCATGGGTTTCTTGGTGGAGGTTTTTGGTACCCAAGTGTTGCTTTTGCTGCAGTTTGTGGGCAATTCATTGCCATTGTGCTTCTATACTATTATCGGGACAAGAAGTGCTTTCTTCAACCAGATGGGTAAGTTGTGAGGAGTTGGCCTCGGCTACCTGTTGTGTTTTCAGCTTTTCGGGGTCAAATTTCCGTGTTACATTAGATCGCACCTTTGCTGCAACATTGCGACGAGTGCAAACCTTGGCTGCTACAAGATAGTGGTCCGAATCCATATTCGCTCCTCGGATCGATCGAACGTCTAATACACTGGATGAATGCCTTCCGTCTATCACAACATGATCAATATGATTTCTCGTTGTTCGATCGGGAGAAATCCAGGTGGTCTTGTTTATATGGAGATGCGTGAATCTGGTGCTGCTTACGACCATGTTTTTTGCTGCCGCGAAGTCAATCAACCTCATGCCGTTGTCGGATGTTTCTTCATGAAGACTAAATTTTCCGACGGTGCGGCCAAAGATATTTTCCCTTCCGATTTTTGCATTAAAATCTCCCATCAGAATTTTAATGTCATGGCCAGGGCAGCGATCATATGCTGTTTCTAGGCGCTCATAAAATATAACTTTGGTCCAGCTCATCTTTGTCTTCGGTCGGAGCATGGGCGCAAATGAGACTGATGTAGAAGAACTTCGCTTTTATACGGATTACAGAAATTCGCCCATTTACTGGAGTGAATCTGAAGACGAGGTCTTTTATTCTCCTGTTAACCATAAATCCGCAGCCAAATTCATGTCTCGTTTCATTGGCAGCTATAATACAGTGCGTAATCGTCTGATTTACTTACGCCTGTACCTTTCCATAGCATTTCCAGTAAGGCAATGATATCGGCTTTGCACTTCTTGAGTACATTCGCTAAAACGAGAACTGCGCCTGTTCTGTACAACATGCGCACATTCCAAGTGCAGATTCGTAGATCGTGGTCCTTTATACGTTTGAGGGGGTCGTCAACATTAGGGGGGTTTGGTTTTCTTTTTCGTTGCTTTTTCATAGTAAGAAGGGTTTTCCGAGTGTGGGCAACTAACCCGACGCCTCAACCCATTTTTTGTTATAGTTCTAGTGGGTGAACTCGCGGCACATATTAGCTCACTATTTCAACGGGTGTTGAAAATTGCTACCCCAGGTGACACTGCGGAGAGGTCAGTGTCCACAATTGAGATGAATGAGGGACCACGATAATCCTGGACTTTGCCATATTTTTAGAGCCTCCTATAAAGCGTGGATTTTTTAAAAAATATTTTTTAGAACCTCCCAGAAGTTGTGGACTTTTTAAAAAATATTTTTTAGAACCTCCCAGAAGTTGTGGACTTTAAAAAAATAATAATTTTTCGAACTACCAAATTTTGTCTATAGAAAAAAATGCACTTCACATTTCACATTAACTGCTTAGTGACCTTTACCTACAATAATTTACCGTTTAACGCATTGCGAATATTAGCTATTCGATATCGATTAATCATATATGATTATATTTGATTTCGGTTATTTTTCTTACACTTAATGGCTGTTTATTGGCTTTCAGCCCTCAGTCTATTTGGTTTTGAAAGACTCATGTCTAGACGAACTCCATGTCAAATATGTTTGTTTGCTTCTTGTATACAAATATTTACTTGTGTTGTTGAAGGTGATTTTCGTATTGAACACAAAACACAAACACACACACACACTCAGGCAGGCCGACTGAGAGGCAGACACACATCGCACAAACAGCCAAAGGTTATAGGACACGTGACACCATTAGCGAATGGTAATGACATATTAGGGATGGAGGGGATGGAGGGAGAGGCGAAGGTTTTCCGAAGCATTTGTCATTGCTCATGTGTCATAAACATGGCCAATGAACCCGTGGCCCATAAAAATATCTTATTTTATTTCTAATAGTTTTTCTGTGGGAAATATGTCTTTGGAAGGTCCATAAAAACCGTAGTCATTTTAAAGTCTTGTCCTTCTTGAAGATCCCACTTGAAAAACTCTGAACAAAATTGATGTATATATATATATATATATATTGAGTTTGTGTTTAGATTGATGGGAAGTTGTATCAAACATACCATGTTACATATCTGTTGCCCATAGTTCTATTTCTTTCATTCGAAAAAAATCCCCCCTCATTTGTTTCAATTTTGCATGACTTGAGTGCATTTCAAAATTGATACAGATGCATTTTTATTTATTATTATTTTTTCATTATTTGTTGAAATAACACTCCATTTCAATTTATTTGCAAGGAACAGCAAACAAGGCCTGCAAAGGAGTTAATAAAAAAACCAGTAAGAAAAGTAGTAAAGTTGGACTGGGCCGACTATATGATACCCTTCACTACTTTGGGTATATTTTACATATGTCTCCTAACAGACGTAGCGTTTTTGTTATATATCTATATCTGAACCGATTTCAGGGAAACTTGCCAGAGACTAATTGGTATTACTTCAGTACGTTGTGTCAATCGGCCTAGCTATGGATCTTTTCACGAAGCTTAGCAACGTCATCTAGGCTCAATTCAGTACCATATACCAAAATTCGTGCAAATCGAAAGATATATGGGGACTTTGGTCCAACAATTACATAAAATCGGACGAAAATATATATGGAAGCTATATCTAAATCTGAACCGATTTTCACGAAACTTAGCGCACATCATAATGGACTCCATTTAGTACGCTGTGCCAAATTTCGTGCAAATCGAAAGCTATTTAGGGACTTTGGTACACCATTTACCTTAAATCGGACGAAAATATATATGGGAGCTATATCTAAATCTGAACCGATTTTCACGAAACTCAACACACATCATTCTAGACCTAATTCATTACGCTGTGCCAAATTTTGTGCAAATCGAAAGATATATAGGGACTTTGATGCACCATTTACCTTAAATCGGACGAATATATATGTGGGAGCTATAACTAAATCGGAACCGATCTTAACGAAACTTTGCACACATCATTCTAGACCTTATTCAGTACGCTATGCCAAAATTCGTGCAAATGAAACGATTTCCAGGGACTTTGGAGCACCATTTACCTAAAATCGGTCAAAACTATATATGGGAGCTATATCTAAATCTGAACTGATTTTCAGGAAACTTAACACAAATCATTCTAGACCCAATTCATTACGTTATGCCAAATTTCGAGCAAATCGAATGATATATAGGGACTTCGATGCCCCATTAACATTAAATCGGACGAAACTATATATGGGAGCTATATATAAATCTTAACCGATTTTCATGAAACTTAGCACACATTATTATGGACTCCATTTAGTACGCTATGCCAAAATTCGTGAAAAATCGAATGATATTCAGGGACTTTGGTGCATAATTTACCTTAAATCGGACGAAAATATATATCCAAATCTGAACCGATTTTCAGGAAACGTTACGTACGTCATTCTAGGCCTACTTCATTACGCTATGCCAAATTTCGTGCAAATCGAAAGCTATTTAGGGGCTCTGGGACATCATTTACATTAAATCGCACGAAAATATATATAGGAGCCATATCTAAATCTGAACCGATTTTCACGAAACTTAGCGCACATCATTATGCACTCCTTTTAGTACGCTATGCCAAATTTCGTGCGAATCGAAAGCTATTTAGGGACTTTGGTGCACCATTTTCATTAAATCGGACGAAAATATATATGGAAGCTATATCTACATCTGGACCGATTTTCAGGAAACTTAACACACATCATTCTAGACCTAATTCATTACGCTATGCCAAATTTCGTGCAAATCGAAAGATATATAGGGACTTTGGTGCACCAATTCCATAAAATCGGACGAAAATATATATGGGAGCTATATCTAAATCTGAACCGATTTTTATGAAACTTAGCACACATTATTATAGACGCAATTCAGTACGCTATGCCAAATTTCGTGCAAATGGAAAGATATTTAGGGACTTTGGTGCACCATTTACCTTAAATCGGATGAACATATATATGGGAGCTATATCTAAATCTCAACCGATTTTAACGAAACTTTACGTACGTCATTCTAGGCCTACTTCAGTTCGCTATGCAAAATTTCGTGTAAATCGAAAGATATATAGGGACTTTGGTACACCATTTACCTTAAATCGGACGAAAATATATATGGGAGCTATATCTAAATTTGAACCGATTTTCACGACCTTGGGCCAAATAAGTTACTTGGGCCAAATATCATCCAATTCGGATCATAAATGTGACTTGTATTTTGTTTACAATTTAACATCAACAGACGGACGGACATGCATAAATCGACTCAGAAAGCGATTCTATGCATATTCTCAAAATGAACCATGTGTCTATCTCGTTTTCTTTTGCCTGTTACAAGCATATGCACAACGATATAATACCCTGTACCAGAGTGTGGTGAAGGGTATAAAGAAATACAATTTGTAAAAAAAAAATCGAAAAAATACTCTACCGATATGGGTTCCCATTGTTACGACATGAAATTGCATCAATAATGTTCAATTCATTGGAAATATAAAAAACTACAAAGGCATAATAAAAAACCCACACACGCATACAGTAGCAGTAACTGAGAGAGAAACCCTTAAGAATATTTTTTTTTTTTAATTTGAAAAAATTTCCATTAAAATTAAAAAAAATATACATTTTTTCGAGTCTTCTTTAAAATGTAGATCTCTTAAAGAATATTTTGTATATTTTTTTGAAACTCCTGTAAGGCGTGGATTTAAAAAAAATAGTTTTTCGAGGCCCCCATAAGGCGTGGATTTAAAAAAAAATATTTTTTCGACGCTCCCATAAGGCGTGGATTTTTAAAAAATATTTTTTCGAGGTTCCCATAAGGCGTGGATTTTTTTATACCCTTCACCACACTGTGGTACAGGGTATTATGTCTTTGTGCATATGTTTGTATCAGGCAAAAGGAAACGATATAGACACATGGTTCCTTTTGAGAATATGCGTAGAATCACTTTCTGAGTCGATTTATGTATGTCCGTCCGTCTGTAGATGTTAAATTGTAAACAAAGTACAGGTCGCATTTATTATCCGCCCAAGGACGAACTATTGAAATTGGGAAAAATCGGTTCAGATTTAGATATAGCTCCCATATATAGTTTCGTCCGATTTAAGGTAAATGGTGCACCAAAGCCCCTATATATCTTTCGATTTGCATGAAATTTGGCACAGCGTACTGAATTAAGTCTAGAATGATGTGTGACAAGTTTCGAGAAAATCGGTTCAGATTTAGATATAGCTCCCATATATAGTTTCGTCCGATTTAAGGTAAATGGGGCACCAAATCGATCTATATTTTTCGATTTGCATGAAATTTGGCACAGAGCACTGAATTAAGTCTAGAATGATGTCTGCCAAGTTTCGAGAAAATCGGTTCAGATTTAGATAAAGCTCCCATATATAGTTTCGTCCGATTTCATGTAAATGGTGCATCAAAGTCCCTATATATTTTTAAATTTGTACGAAATTTGGCATGACGTATTGAATTGAGCCTAGAGCGATCGATGTCTGCCAAGTTTCGTGAAAATCGGTTCAGATCTAGATATATGTTTTTTCGTCCGATTTAATTTAAATAATGTGCCAAAATTCTTATGTTGCATAGAGTACTGAATTTAGTCCAGAATTTTGTGTGCCAAGTTTCGTAAAAATCGGTTGAAATTTAGATATAGTCAATTACTTCATATCGACGCACTAAGAAACCAATATATGGCTGATAGGAACTAAACGTACCGAAATTAGTATAACTTAACCTGTGACAAGTTTCTTTGAAATCGTTTCATATTTGGGTATAGCTTCCATATATATGTTCGTCCGATTTTAAGTAAATTGTACATCAAACTCCTCATGTTGGCAGATTGACATCATATTTTGCACAACGTACAAAATTGAGCCTAAAATAACGTAGTTACGTTTTCTAGAAGTACAGACTAGCCCAACGGATGTTGTTTAATAATGCTGTTTAATATACCCATGGTGGTGAAGGGTATCATATAGTCGGCTCCGTCCGACTTTACTACTTTCCTTACTGTTTTTTTTTTTTTTTTTTTTTTTTTTTGAAGAATATTTTTTCCGTTCTACCAGTTTTCTTCCAACTTGACCAACTTTCTTAAATTTGAATTTTAATTACATTTCACTTCGGTTATGAACGTTACAACATGGCCACATCCTGACCACATTGTTTTGAAATTCCCCAAAAATACATTTCGACCCATCAAATCAAATTTAAACTTTTCTATTCGCAAAAGAAGTCGGACAATGAAGAAAAGCCACATAAAAAATTCATAGAAGTTAGGAAAAGTTTTAAGGTGCATCAATACAAAAACCATGAAAAACAAACACACACACATACACATGCATGCATACATACCTACACATGTATACCGGTAGTATGTGGTAGTGCAGGATGCGATGAATTTCTAAAAATTCAAAGTAGGGTAACAATAGTTGTTTTGTCGTAATTGTGGGCTCATGGGGGGTGGCAGTTCGGTTGCATGGTGCGGATCACCACACAATTCTCCAAAAAGTAAGAAATTGCAATTATTAAAAATTATATGGGGTTTTGTTTTCTCAACTGATGCTGTGTGGACTGTGGCATTTCAATGGAACTAATTAATTTTAATAGTTAATGGCGAAGGTTCCAAACAAAGGCCTTTTAAATTGAAAAATAGGTTTAGTTTGAAAAAATATATATTTTTTAAATCCACACCTTGGGTAGATGTTTGGATAGATATTTTAAAAAATATATTTTTTTAATCCACAGCCTTGGTGGATGTTTGAAAAAAATATTTTATTGGATTCTTGAAAAAATATTTTTTAAAAAATCCACGCCTTATTAGAGCCTTGAAAAATATTCTCTAAAAAATCCACGCCTTATTAGAGCCTTGAAAAATATTCTTTAAAAATCCACGCCTTATTGGAGCCTCGGAAAAATATTATTTAAAAAATTTAAGCCTTATTGGAGCCTCGAAAAAATATTCTTTAAAAAATCCACGCATTATTGGAGCATTGAAAATATTTTCCTTGAAAATCCACTTCTCCTGTGGGTCCCTGAAAAAAATCTTTAAAAATCCACGCCTTCTATAGGGCCTTAATTAATTTAAAATAATCTACAACATAATTAATTTATTTTACATTTGTCCACTATTTTTTGCCTCACCCTGTTTATATCTATTAATAATGTTCGCCCCTAATTATACCCTACACAACTATGTTGTCAGTGTATTATAGCTTTGTGCAGCTCCAAGAGTTTGTAACGCCGCGAAATATTGATCCTAGACCCACCTTTAAGTATACCGCTCTGAAAATTTCTATGAGGATTCAGGTATGGTCAAGGACAACGCCTATAATTTTCGGTGATGATCAGATAAAATCTTTGGGATGAAGTGGACCGAAAACTTTTTTTGTGTTTTTTCGAGTCGATCTATAGGCCGCAATTGAAAGCCGAACATTACAACACAACCCACGGTGAAGGAAATCTGGACAAGTATTTAGAAGGGCTGCACTGAATATTAGTAGTATTTGTTGACCTCTAGTCGTCAAGAGGGTGCAAATATCGCGAAGTATTACCCAAGCTCAGAATGTAGATTTTAGTGGAAGTTGTGTTTGGTATCATATGGTCGGCCCCGTCCGACTATACTGCTCCGCTCACTGGTTGTTTATCATATTTTTGTAATTAGTTCATTGCTTCAGATATATATATATATATATATATATATATATATACGAACAAATATTTGTATTAATTATAGTTTTCCTCCTTCCTCATCCCACCTTCTCCCAACTCCCATCACCAGTCAACTACATTGAAAAAATCAATTAGTCCAGCAAGAGAGAGAGAGAGAGAGGGAGTGTCACTTTGATTACAAAGTCATAAACAAACATTCCTTAAATAGACCAATTAACGATTCATTTCAATATTTTATTTATTCAGTAAATATTGAACTGGGCTGCACTGCCAGTTCGGTTATCGCCGTAAATCAAAGCAAATAAATTTCGAATGATTGCGGTTTCACGGAACTATTAAAAGTACCCATTGTTGCGGTCTTGACAGAATTATTAATATGTGTGCGCTTCATGTGTGTGTGAGTATATGAGTGGGCGTCTATGTTTGTGGGATAACATATTTAATATATTGATAAATTATTTCGAAATAATTAAATATATTATGGTGTCACTTACATATCACTAACATCCTGACAAACACAGATATGCATACACACAAAGGTGAGTTAATTCATTTATCACTAAGTGATTTGACAGCAAAATAATATATTAATTGTTATTAAATGATAAACAATTAGCGATTATGTGTGCTTATGAGGTGTTTCCAACAGATATTAGGCGAATTGATTTGCAATGGTTTGCATAACTTATGCGAGCCTCGATAAAATGTTCTTTAAAAAATGTACGCCTCGAGCCTCGAAAAAAATATTCCTTAAAAAATGCACGCCTCGAGCCTCGAAAAAAATATTCCTTAAAAAATCCATGCCTTATGGGAGCCTCGAAAAAATATTCAATTTCCAAAACCACCCCTTATAGGAGCCTCGAAAAAATATTCAATTTCCAAAACCACCCCTTATAGGAGCCTCGAAAAAATATTCAATTTCCAAAACCACCCCTTATAGGAGCCTCAAACAATATTCAATTTCCAAATCCACGCCTTATGGGAACCTCAAAAAATATTCTTTAAAAAATCCACGCCTTATGGGAGCCTCGAAAAAATATTCTTTAAAAAATCCACGCCTTATGGGAGCCTCGAAAAAATATTCTTTAAAAAATCCACGCCTTATGGGAGCCTCGAAAAAATATTCTTTAAAAAATCCACGCCTTATGGGAGCCTCGAAAAAATATTCTTTAAAAAATCCACGCCTTATGGGAGCCTCGAAAAAATATTCTTTAAAAAATCCACGCCTTATGGGAGCCTCGAAAAAATATTCTTTAAAAAATCCACGCCTTATGGGAGCCTCGAAAAAATATTCTTTAAAAAATCCACGCCTTATGGGAGCCTCGAAAAAATATTCTTTAAAAAATCCACGCCTTATGGGAGCCTCGAAAAAATATTCTTTAAAAAATCCACGCCTTATGGGAGCCTCGAAAAAATATTCTTTAAAAAATCCACGCCTTATGGGAGCCTCGAAAAAATATTCTTTAAAAAATCCACGCCTTATGGGAGCCTTTAAAAAATATTCTTTAAAAAATCCACGCCTTATGGGAGCCTCGAAAAAATATTCTTTAAAAAATCCACGCCTTATGGGAGCCTCGAAAAATATTCTTTAAAAAATCCACGCCTTATGGGAGCCTCGAAAAAATATTCTTTAAAAAATCCACGCCTTATGGGAGCCTCGAAAAAATATTCTTTAAAAAATCCACGCCTTATGGGAGCCTCGAAAAAATATTCTTTAAAAAATCCACGCCTTATGGGAGCCTCGAAAAAATATTCTTTAAAAAATCCACGCCTTATGGGAGCCTCGAAAAAATATTCTTTAAAAAATCCACGCCTTATGGGAGTCTCGAAAAAATATTCTTTAAAAAATCCACGCCTTATGGGAGCCTCGAAAAATGTTCTTTAAAAAATCCACGCCTTATGGGAGCCTCGAAAAAATATTCTTTAAAAAATCCACGCCTTATGGGAGCCTCGAAAAATGTTCTTTAAAAAATCCACGCCTTATGGGAGCCTCGAAAAAATATTCTTTAAAAAATCCACGCCTTATGGGAGCCTCGAAAAAATATTCTTTAAAAAATCCACGCCTTATGGGAGCCTCGAGAAAATATTCTTTAAAAAATCCACGCCTTATGGGAGTCTCGAAAAAATATTCTTTAAAAAATCCACGCCTTATGGGAGCCTCGAAAAATGTTCTTTAAAAAATCCACGCCTTATGGGAGCCTCAAAAAAATATTCTTTAAAAAATCCACGCCTTATGGGAGCCTCGAAAAAATATTCTTTAAAAAATGCACGCCTTATGGGAGCCTCAAAAAAATATTCTTTAAAAAATCCTCGCCTTATGGGAGCCTCGAAAAAATATTCTTTAAAAAGCCACGCCTTATGGGAGCCTCGAAAAAATATTCAATTTCCAAATCCTCGCCTTATGGAAGCCTCGAAAAAATATTCTTTAAAAAATCCCCACCTTCATTGTAACACTTTCCAACCACTGCGCAGAATTCGCAAAAAAAATAAATATTTTCTATTTTTCTTTTCCCCTTTCAATTTATTATTTATTATCGTTATTTCTCTCTCTGTTTAATATATTCAGAGAAAAGAGCAAGGCACAGACCAAATATAAATATCAATGCGGCCGATCGATAATGATGAACGACATCCGTCGACCGCCAAAAGATATAAAACAATCTTCATATTTGCATAAATCTTTGGGCAAGATAAAGAAAACAACAACAACAACAAATAGACAAAGCAATTTGGCAGAAGTACGTCACAAAAAATAACAACAACAAAAAAACAACACAAATTAATAGTAGTTATGTAAATTACGCTGGGTAACAAAAATTTTTGTTAAAAGCTCCAAATATGTGTATTAAAACCAGTAAGGAAAGTAGTAAAGTCGGACGGGCCGACTATATGATACCCTTTCTTAAAACACACACACACACCTTAACACACATCATTCTAGACCTAATTCATTACGCTGTGCCAAATTTCGTGCAAATCGAAAGAAATATAGGGACTTTGGTGCACCATTTATATTAAATCGGACGAAAATATATCTGGGAGCTATATATAAATCTGAACTGATTTTTCCCAATTT
The DNA here is from genome assembly GCF_032173495.1 of Musca vetustissima. Lineage (NCBI taxonomy): Eukaryota > Metazoa > Arthropoda > Insecta > Diptera > Muscidae > Musca > Musca vetustissima. The sequence goes on from NW_026879845.1 coordinate 217,419, forward strand.
CAATAGTGTTCGTACTTGGGCCAAATAAGTGACCTATGCCAAATTTCATCCAAATCGGATCATAAATGTTTGTTCACAAAAATACATGGACGGACGGATGGAGTGATTCTATGCAAATTCTCAAAAGGAAGCAGGTGTCTATCTCGTTTCCTGGTGTCTATCTCGTTTCATAATACCCTGTACCACAAGTGTGGTACAGGGTATTTTTTAATAATCCACGCCTTAGTATAGACCCCTAAAAATATTTTTGTTTTGAATCCACGCCCACTAAAAATCCACGTCTTAACATAGACCCCTAAAAATATTTTTTAAAAATCTACGCCTAAAAATATTTTTTTTTAAATCCACGCCTTAACAAAGACACCTAAAAATATTTTTTTAAAATCCACGCCTTAACGTAGACACCTAAAAATATTTTTTTTTTTAAATCCACGCCTTAACATAGACAGCTAAAAATATTTTTTTTTTAAATCCACGCCTAAAAATATTTTTTTTTAAATCCACGCCTTAACATAGACACCTAAAAATATTTTTTTTTAAATCCACGCCTTAACATAGACACCTAAAAATATTTTTTTTAAAAATCCACGCCTAAAAATATTTTTTAAAAAATCCACGCCTTCAAAATATTCTGTTTTTTATGACATCCAGTTCTTGAGATTTCGCCTTAGTATAGAAAAATATTTTTTTAAATCAACGCCCACTAAAAATCCACGCCTTAACATAGACCCTTAAAAATATTTTTTTTTAAATCCACGCCCACTAAAAATCCACGCCTTAACATAGACCCTTAAAAATATTTTTTTTTTAAATCCACGCCTTAACATAGACCCCTAAAAATATTTTTTTTTTTTAAATCCACGCCCACTAAAAATCCACACCTTAACATAGACCCTTAAAAATGTATTTTTTAAAATCCACGCCCCCAAAAAATCCACACCTTAACATAGACCCCTAAGAATAATTTTTTTAAAATCCTCGCCTAAAAATATTTTTTTTAAAAATCCACGCCTAAAAATATTTTTTTTTAATCCACGCCTAAAAATATTTTTTTTAATCCACGCCTAAAAATAGTTTTTAAAATCCACGCCTAAAAATATTTTTTAAAAAATTCACGCCTTTAAAATATTCTGATTTTTATGACATCCAGTTCCTGAGATTTTGCCTTAGTATAGACCCCTAAAAATATTTTTTTTTAAATCCCCTAAAAATATTTTTTTAAATCCACGCCTAAAAATATTTTTTAAAATCCACCCCTAAAAATATTTTTGTTATTTGAATTTTTGTGATCATTTGAAAGTGATTTTAAGTGATTATTTATACTCTTTCGAGTCGAGCTTGATGATCTAAATTATGCAATGAAAAGGAAAGCCAGGAGAAGAACCTACGTACCCACCATTATGCGACGCGTTTCGCCGTTGGTTAAGCGGCTCATCAGGCATATTGGGCTATGTGGCTTTACAAAGGTCGTACGTTGATAACTTGTATTTATTCCGCCCTGATGCGAAACTTGCATATGCGAATTAAATTCAAATTTGTCAAAGTTCGACATTTGTCTTCATTCTAGGAACAGTCCTTTTCAAAGCAGATTTTTGTTGTAGCGATGGATAATTAATCCACACACCTACAATTGCTTCCTGGTATACACGAAAGAGTATAAATAATCACTTAAAATCACTTTCAAATGATCACAAAAATTCAAATAACAAAAATTAATTTCAGCCGAGCACGGCTAGGGCTCGAACCTAGGTCCTCAGAGCAACACAGATGTTGCCAAGACCGCTTAACGTTCTGAGCCATCAACACTTCCAAAAAACGGTTGCGCAAAAACATGTGTATACCAGGAAGCAATTGTAGGTGTGTGGATTAATTATCCATCGCTACAACAAAAATCTGCTTTGAAAAGGACTGTTCCTAGAATGAAGACAAATGTCGAACTTTGACAAATTTGAATTTAATTCGCATATGCAAGTTTCGCATCAGGGCGGAATAAATACAAGTTATCAACGTACGACCTTTGTAAAGCCACATAGCCCAATATGCCTGATGAGCCGCTTAACCAACGGCGAAACGCGTCGCATAATGGTGGGTACGTAGGTTCTTCTCCTGGCTTTCCTTTTCATTGCAAAATTTAGATCATCAAGCTCGACTCGAAAGAGTATAAATAATCACTTAAAAATATTTTTTTAAAATCCACGCCTAAAAATATTTTTTAAAATCCACGCCTAATAATATTTTTTTTTTTTAAATCCACGCCTTCTGATTTTTATGCCATCCAGTTTCTGAGATTTCGGGAGAACCCTAATTGTCAATTATTATCATTGTATTATTTATTGCATTCCGAATTGGAATGCAACAGTTGGCCAATATAGCAAGTTTCGCTGTGGTATGGTGTACCTCTCCCCTTCTCCTCCTCCTTAAATAAAATAAATAACAGATAAAAAACTTCAATAAAAAATAGCGCCAGCTTAATTCCAAAAATATTATCATATGCATCACAATAGGCCGTCCGTCCGTCCGTCCGTACGTTCATCCCAGCCCACCCAACTAACAGTAACAACAACAGCAGCAACAACAATAACAACAATACCGAATCGTTAGTGACAACTTTGTCGGGCATAATTATTGAAATCAAAATGCAAATAACCGGGATCTTGAATTCAACACCATTGTTGTTGTCGTGTGCTGTGTGTGTGTTTGTGTGTGCGACTTTTTTCAAACAAATTCATGAATATAAATTATATTTCGTATTTATTTAAAAAGTTCTTCTTCTTCTTTTTTAGATAGCGCCAGCTTTAAATTTTGTTTCATTTATGGCCAAATAATGGCTGTTGACAGTTTCTGAAATAGTTTAGAAAATAAAACAAACCCGTTTTCGGTTTTGTTTATTTATTTTGGATTTGGACTTTTGAAGAGACAATTATTGTGTGGATATTCCCCACATATTCAAATCTAGTCGTCGGCTATTCATAAACAAAGTAATTAAACTTTTGCTAAAAATTCGAAATATTTTTGGCAAAAAAAAAAAATATATATATATATATATCGTTGAATATGAATATAAATTTCAAATGTTCCAGATTTTTTTTATTTCTGATATCAAAAAATAAATAAAAAAACGTCTACTAGTTTGTTCGACATGAAAATTATGGCTTCTGTCACACCTTTTTCTCAAATCGAACGATGTATTAAAATAGCTGATCAGGTTTTGAAAAGAGTAATTTTTTTAAATATTTTTTTCAAAAATCCACACAAGACGTGAATTTAAAAAAAAAATATATTTTTTCAAACATCCACTTAAGGCGTGGATTTTTTTAAGAAATATTTTTTTCCAACAAAACCTATTTTTCAATTTAAAGGACCTTTGTTTGAAATCATCCCCATTAACTATTAAAATTAATTAGTTCCATTGAAATGCCACAGTCCACAGCATCAGTTGAGAAAACAAAATCTCATATAATTTTTAATGTTTGCAAATTCTGCAAATTAGTCGTTGGATAAATTTTGGAGAATTGTGTGGTGATCCGCATCTTACAACCAAACTACCACCCCATGAGCCCACAATTACGAAAAAGCAACTATTGTTAACTTACTTTGAATTTTTAAAAATTCATTGCATCCTGCACTACCACATACTACCGGTATACATGTGTAGGTATGTATGCATGCATGTGTATGTGTGTGTGTTTGTTTTTCATGGTTTTTGTATTGATGCACCTTAAAACTTTCCCTAACTTCTATGAATTTTTTATGTGGCTTTTCTTCATTGTCCGACTTCTTTTGCGAATAGAAAAGTTTAAATTTGATTTGATGGGTCGAAATGTATTTTTGGGGAATTTCAAAACAATGTGGTCAGGATGTGGTCATGTTGTAACGTTCATAACCGAAGTGAAATGTAATTAAAATTCAAATTAAAGAAAGTTGGTCAATCGAAGAAAGCAGGCAGCCCGGAAAAAATATTCTTTACAAAAATCCACGCCTTACAGGAGCCTTGAAAAACTATTTTTTTAAAAATCCACGCTTTATGGGAGCCTCGAAAAAATTTTAAAAATCCACGCCTTATAGGAGTTTCAAAAAATATACGTAATATTCTTTAAGAGATCCACATTTTAAAGAAGACTCGATTTTTTTTTTAATTTTCCTGCAAAGTTTCTCAAATAAAAAAATATTCTTTTGGGTTTCTCTCTCAGTTACTGTATGGGTGTGTGGGTTTTTATACCCTATACAACTATGTTGTCAGGGTATTATAGCTTTGTGCAGCCCCAAGAGTTTGTAACGCCGCGAAATATTGGTCCTAGACCCACCTTAAGTATACCGGTCATATCTTGACTAGCTGAGTCGATCTAGACATGTGTGTCCGTCTGTCCATTATAACACGATACAGGCCACAGTTATGAACCAATCTTCACGAAATTTTGCATGTAGGATGGGTTCTGGCCAATGAAGGCCCCAATTGTTTTTGGTAAAAAACGGTTAATATTTAGGGGATGAAATGGACCCAATATTAAATTTTTGTCGGTTTTTCTGGTCGCTCCAGAGGCCGCAATTATGGCCCAAACACCGCGAACTTTTGCATGGAGAAGGGGATCGGGCCAAAGAATCAACATGCTTGTTTTTATAAAGATCGGCCAATATTTAGCGGGTCAAATGGACCCTGACTTTTGTGTGAAAAATTACAAAATTTGTATTCTATGGCGTATATATTAACTCCCGAAGGACATAGACCCGAGAAGTTGATAGTATATTCAAGAGGAGTGGTTGAACTTTAAATTGATACCAATTATATGGTCGTATGTACTTGGATGTGGGAGTTACACTTAAATATTTACAGGTTCTTACGTATTCAGATATTATTTAGTAACCCATTATCACACTAGAGGGCGGAAATATAGCTCTGATCGCTTTGAACATTTCCATGAGGATCCATGTAGGGTCAAGGACAACGCCTATAATTTTCGCTGATGATCAAATAATAGTTTTGGGATGAACTGGACCGAGAACTTAATTTTTTGTATTATTTCGCGATCTATAGGCCAAAATTGCAAGCCTAACATCGCAAGACAACCCACGGTGAAGGGAATATGGCCAACAAATTAGAAGGGTTGATCTGAATATTAGTAATCGGTCAAGAGTGTGGAAATATATGGAAATATTGCCCATGCTCAGAATATAGAACCACAGAAAGTTAGATTTTCGTGGAAGTTGTGTAGGGTATCATATGGTCGGCCCCGTCCGACTATACTGCTCCACTCACTGGTTCCGATTTAAGGTAAATGGTGCATCAAAGTCCCTGGAAATCTTTTGATTTGCATAAATTTTGGCATAGTGTACTGAATTAAGTCTAGAATGATGTGCGATAAGTTTCGTGAAAATCGGTTCAGATTTAGATATAGCTCCCATATATAGCTTTGCCCGATTTTAGGTAAATAGTCCCTGGAAATCGTTTGATTTGCATGAATTTTGGCATAGTGTACTGAATTAAGTCTATAATGATGTGTGAAAAGTTTTGAGAAAATCGGTTCAGATTTAGATATAGCTCCCAAATATAGCTTCGCCCGATTTTAGGTAAATAGTCCACTAAAGTCCTTGGAAATCTTTTGACTTGCACGAAATTTGGCACTGCGTAATGAATTAGGTCTAGAATGATGTTTGCCAAGTTTCGTGAAAATCGGTTCAGATTTAGATATAGGTCCCATATATATCTTCGTATGATTTAAGGTTAATTGTGTACCAAAGTCCCTATATATCTTTCGATTTGCACGAAATTTGGCACATCGTAATAAATTAAGTGTAGAATGGTGTGTGCAAAGTTTCGTGAAAATCGGTTCAGATTTAGATACAGCTCCCATATATAGCTTCGCCCGATTTTAGGTAAATAGTCCACTACAGTCCTTGGAAATCTTTTGACCTGCACGAAATTTGGCACAGCGTAATGAATATGGTCTAGAATGAGTTGTGCAAAGTTTCGTGAAAATCGGTTTAGATTTCGATATAGCTCCCATATATATCTTCGTCCGATTTAAGGTTAATTGTGTACCAATGTCCCTATATATCTTTCGATTTGCACGAAATTTGGCACATTGTACTAAATTAAGTGTAGAATGATGTGTGCAAAGTTTCGTGAAAATCGGTTCAAATTTAGATATAGCTCCCATATATATCTTCGCCCGATTTTAGGTAAATAGTCCACTACAGTCCTTGGAAATCTTTTGACTTGCACGAAATTTGGCACATCGTACTAAATTAAGTGTAGAATGAGTTGTGCAAAGTTTCGTGAAAATCGGTTCAGATTTAGATATAGCTCCCATATGTATTTTCATCCGATTTAAGGTAATTGGTGCACCAAAGACCCTATATATCATTCGATTTGCACGAATTTTGGTATAGGGTACTGAATTAAGTCTAGAATGATGTTGCTAAGCTTCGTGAAAAGGTCCATAGCCATAGGTCCATAGGGTATCATTTTAAATTATTTCAATTGTTTCGTTTTTTTTTATATTTTAAATTGGCTCAACATTGTGGGTGTGTGTGCGATACCCAATCTGAATGGAGATAAAAATCTGCCAAGTCAGTACTAGTATTTGTTGTTGATGTTAACTTATTTAGTAATCTGAGGTCGATATGTGCAATACGCACGTACCGAACCCCTATGACAATGTGTCATTTATTTTAATTTAACATAATCGGTTTTGTTTTTCTTCGTCGACGAAGGAGAGTCGTCTTGTTCTTCTTTCACTACGTTTGAAAAGGATGTGAGATGTGATCTTAAACGTGACTGTGCATAATCTACATTGGAAGGTGAATTCATTTGATTTACTTTGGCTTCTGAGAAAGAGAGCGGCGGACTCTGTTCGGCAAGGGATAAAAAAATAAGACAGGTTCTGGTTCACTTTCGTTGTATTTTATATTTCATTTGGGGTTCATTTGGTCACGTTTATTGTTGTTGTTTTTTCTTTTTTGTTTATTGTTATTCTAACAACAAAAAACAACAACGAAACGTATTAAATGTCAGTCATAGCATTGAAATCAAGCAGCTCGGGGATAAGGAGAAATGAATGAAAGCTGTTTAAAATTTAAGTCCCATGTTTCTATTTTCAATTGCCTTGGTTCCTTTGATACCGAAAAGATATTTCCATTTTTTTTTGGAAAATAATTTCATTTGTGTGTGTGATCCAATTTCATATGCAAACATTACTGGCATCATCATGTAATTGCTTTTGGCATCTGTACGAAGAAGATGCCAACGAGAGCCGGTTTGTTCGCCTATCATTATTTTGCTAATTATGACAGATTATTACAGCCTCTACAGAATTTGCCAGAAAGAGGAAAATGAGGAAACTCATTTTCTCTGAACAACAACGTTTGTCATTTATTAATTAAGTTTGCAAATTAAATGGAAACACTTCAAGTGTAGTTCTTATGGAAAACATTTTGAATTGAAGAAATAGAGTAGAAATAGTAAACAATATTTAAAATATATATTTTTTAAATTCTCGCCTTAGAATAGACCCCAAAAAATATTTATTTTTATATCCCACACAACTATGTTGTCAGGGTCATATCTCGTCATATCTCGACTAGCTGAGTCGATCTAGACATGTGTGTCCGTCCGTCCGTCCGTCTGTCCATTAGAATTTGTAAACACGATACAGGCCACAGTTATGGACCAATCCTCTCGAAATTTTGCATGTTGAATGGATTCTGGCCAATGAAGACCCCTATTGTTTTTGGAAAAGATCGGGATGAAATGGAACAAAAACTTTTTTTTTTTTTTGTGTTTAGTTTTTATGCCTTTTTAGGGCGAAGATCATTCATGTAAATGTTTTTTATTAATTTCTCTTTCGAGATGAGCTACATGATCGGAGTTGCAATGAAAAGGAAAGCCAGAGAGATATTACATTCCCACCACTATGCGACGCGTTTCGCCATTGGTTAAGCGGCTCATCAGGCATATTGGGTAATGTGGCTTAGAAATGTCTTCACTTGATAAGTTGTATTTATGTCGACTATTGTTGCGAAATTGCATCTACGAATTAAATTCAACCGTGTCAAGGTTCGGACATTTGGCATCACACCAGAACATTCCTTTTCAGAGCAGATTTTTCTTGTAGTGACGGACTGTTTTTCCATTTAGACTACAATATTTTTCTTCAATGGTATGCAACTGCATATTTTATTTTGTTGCCCAAACACCGCGAATTTTTGCATGGAGAAGGGGATCGGGCCAAAGAATAAGCATGCCTGTTTTAATAAAGATCTTTCAATATTTAGCGGGTCAAATGGACCCTAACTTTTGTGTGAATAATTACAAAATTTGTATTCTATAGCGTATATATTTACTCCTGATGGACATAGACCCGAGAAGTTGATAGTATATCCAAGAGGAATGGTTTACCTTTAAATTGATACCAATTGCATTGTCGTGTGTACTCGCATGTGGGAGTTACACTTACATATTTACAGGTCTTTACGTATTCATATATTATTTAGTAACTCATTACCATCACACTAGAGGGCGTAAATATAGCGCTGATCGCTTTGAAATTTTCCATGAGGATCCAGGTATGGTCATGGACAACGCCTATAATTTTCGCTGATGATCAGATAATAATATTGGAATAAAGTGACCCGAAAACTTAATTTTTTGGGTTTTTTTATGAGTCGATTTATAGGCCACTATTGAAAGCCGACGAAGATCACAACACAATCCACGGTGAAGGGTATCTGGATATTAGTAATATTTGTAGACTTCTAATCGGTCAAGGAGGGTGCAAATATCGCGAAATATTGTCCAAGCTCAGAATATCGAACCATAGAAAATTAGATTTTCGTGGATGTTGTGTAGGGTATCATGTGGTCGGCCCCGTCCGTCTATACTGCTCCGCTCACTGATTTTTATACCCTTCACCACACTGTAGTACAGGATATTATGGCTTTGTGCATATGTTTGTAACATGCAAAAGTAATCGAGATAGACCCCCATGGTTCCTTTTGAGAATATGCATAGAATCACTTTCTGCATGTTCGTCCGTTCGTCTGTCCATGTTAAATTGTAAACAAAGTACAGGTCGCATTTATGATCCGAATTGGATGAAATTTGGCACAGCTCATTTGTTTGGCCCAAGGACGAACCCTATTGAAATTGGGAAAAATCGATTCAGATTTAGATATAGCTCCCATATATTTTTTCGTCCGATTTAAGGTAAATTGTGTACCAAAGTCCCTATATATCTTTCGATTTCCATGAAATTTGGCATAGCGTACTGAATTGAGTCTAGAATGATTTGTGCAAAATTTCTTGAAAATCGGTTCAGATTTCGATATAGCTCCCATATATATTTTCGACCGATGTAATGTAAATGATTCACCTATATCTTTTGATTTCCACGAAATTTGGCATAGCGTACTGACTTGAGTCTAGAATGATTTGTGTAAAATTTTGTGAAAATCGGTTCAGATTTAGATACAGCTCCCATATATATTTTCGTACGGTTTCATGTAAGTGGTGCAACAAAGTCTCTATATTTCTTTCGATTTGCATAGCGTACTGAATTAGGTCCAGAAGGATATGTGCTATATTTCGAGAAAATCGGGTCAGATTTAGATACTGCTCACATATATAATTTCGTCCGATTTAAGCTAAATGGTGCACCACAGTCCCTATATATCTTTCGATTTGCACGAAATTTGGCACAGAGTTCTGAATTAAGTCCAGAATGATGTGTGCCAAGTTTCGAGAAAATCGGTTCAGATTCATATATAGCTCCCATATATACGTTCGACCGATTTAATGTAAATGGTGTACCAAAGTCACTATATATCTTCCGATTTGCAGGAAATGTGGCATAGCGTACTGTTTGACTGATTTAATGTAAATGGTGTACCAAAGTCACTATATATCTTCCGATTTGCACGAAATTTGGCATAGCGTACTGACGTGAGTCTAGAATGATTTGTGCAAAATTTCTTGAAAATCGGTTCAGATTTAGATATAGTTCCCATATATATGTTCATCCAATTTCACGTTAATGGCGCTAATTACAAAAATAATTTTTTATATATTAAAATATTTAAAAGGGATTTTGACTAGGTTTGTTTAAAAAAAAATAATTATAAAAATAATTTTGAAAAAAAATTTTTTTTTTTTTTTTTTGAGAAATTTTATATTGTGAATTTTTGAAAAAATATTTTTTAGAAAATCCTCACCTTGTGTGAATCTTTGAAAAAATTATTATTATTTTTAAATTCATGCCTTGTGGGGATTTTTGAAAAAAATATTTTTTCAAAGATTCACAATGCGTGGAATTAAAAAAAAAATCAAAGATTCACAGGTTCTAAAATTAACCTTTTTGACTATATGATACCCTTCAAAAATATCCAATCCCCAAAAAATATTTTTTTCCACTTTGTTTTAATTTATTTTTAATTCCTAATTAAATAGCCATTTCAAATATTTAATTACGCCTAATTAAGCGGTTATTTTTTGCTGTCCGGCCACGCTCACAAATCACTTCAACAGGTGTTGACAAATTTAATGCCAGTTGGCGAAAAAAAAATCACTGCCAAAGAATTCAAAATCAAAATCAATTATTTATTGATTAGAAGGCTACTTGCACAGACCCTGTTCAGCCAGCCTCCCTTCCTCCCCATCTCTCTCTCATCCCCATTGATTCCAACAATTTCAATAAATCGAAAAGCAGCTGAAATTGAAATTCAATTAAAAAGTTGGCATTTCCTGACCTTGAATAAAAATGAAAAGTAATTGCAAGTGATTTTCAAACTCAGTTTTTTTATTTTTTTTTTCAAACATTCCATTTCAATTTCCATTTTAACAAGTCCAGAATTTGGTAATCAAGAGGAACAACAACAAAAAGGCAATTTCTAAGCCAATCAAATAAATTTAAATATGCAAATTGTAGGGGTCCAAAACATGGGCAGGCTCTTCGGGGTGGACAACAGAGGGACCATGATATCTGGCTTCATATTGACCTGCAAGGGAAGAATGAGAGAGAGAGGAAATCAAATCAAATCCTTGTTACTTCTGGAAAAGTTTTTTTCCTTTTTGTTGTTGTTATCGAACTTACCAATTAATCTTTGAATAATATTGTTGGCATTCAGCTGGGGTTGTTGGGGGACAGGGGAGGCGGCAAAGGTGGTGGCGGCGAACATGGCCAAGAACAAACAGGCAATGAGTACGAATTTCATTTTGGTGGAGATTTTTTTTTTTGCTTCGAAGACTGTTTGCCTATGAAAGTTTTTCAAGCGAATAATACTCTGCTTGCAGCTTTCTTTGACTTTTATAGTAAACGGCCCTCCCCGAGACTGCCAAACAGGTCGGCATCAACAAATAGAGTTTATTCCCCCCGCATTCTCTCTACACCGTGCGTAACAAAAAAAAATATTTTTTGCCAATTTTTTTTTGCTTTCGTTTTTTTTTTTTTTTTTTTTTTGCTTTTTTTGATCTGCATAAATATGCAGACTAGTCGATTAAAGTTCTGATGGTAGCCCCGCCGATTGTTACAAATTGTTGTTGGAGGGAATTCCCATGTTATAAATTTCGATTTTTGTTTTGTTTTAATTTTTATCGGTATTGGATAACAGCACAGCGATTTAAAAGAAATGCCATCAAAAGATGTTTGGCCACTTTGTTTTGTTTTTTTTTTTTTGTGCGGAATTCGAAGAGAGTTGAATTTTTACAAAACAAAACAAAAAAAATAATAAACAAATATCGTCGAGATGTAAACAAAACAAATTTTAAATTAATTAATTCAAATATGACGGATGTAAGGCAATCCGGCAAAAAGAACAATTTAAAATTTCAAACCTGTAAGGAATGTTGTAAAGTTGGACTGGGCCTCATACCCTTCACCACTTTGGGGATATTCTACATATCTTATGTTTTATCTATCAGGCACCCATTGATTATTTGGTTACAATCAACATGAATAGTTCGAAATTATATATGAAAGCTATGCTAAATCTAAATCTGAACCGATTTCAAGGAAACGTGCTCGAGGCTTTGCTATGGGTCTTTAGTACAACTTTTACTTAAAATCGAACGAGAGTATATATAGGACCTATATGTAAATCTGAACCAATTTCAAGAAAACTTGACAGGTGAAAGGTTATAGTAACTGCAGTACAAAATTGTACAAAATTTTGTGCGGGTTGGCCAATCTTTGGGTCTTTAGTCCACAGTTTACATTAAATCGGACGAAAATATATATGATAGCTATATCGAAATATGGACCGATTTTCTGGACCTAATTCAGTGCTCTATGCAAATTTCGTGCAAATCGAAAGATATATAGGGACTTTGGTGAACCCATTTAATTTAAATCGGACGAAAATATATATGGGAGCTATATCTAAATCTGGACCGATTTTCACGAAATATAGCACACATCATTCTAGACTTAATTCAGTACCCTGTGACAAATTTTATGCAAATCGAAAGGTATATAGGGACTTTGGTGCACAATTTACATAAAATCGAACAAAGTTATATATGGGAGCTTTATCTAAATCTGGACCGATTTTCTCGAAACTTGGCACACATCATTCTAGACCTAATACATTACGCTGTGGCAAATTTCGTGCAAATCGAATGATATATAGGGTCTTTGGTGTACCATTTTCCTTAAATCGGACGAAACTATATATGGGAGCTATATTTAAATCTGAATCGATTTTCACGAAACATAGCACACATCATTCTAGACTTAATTCAGTACCCTGTGCCAAATTTCGTGCAAATCGAATGATATATAGGGACTTTGGTACAACATTTACATAAAATCGGACAATGCTATATATGGGAGCTATATCTAAATCTGGACCGATTTTCACGAAACATAGCACAGATCATTATGGACCTAATACAGATATCTATGCCAAATTTCGTGCAAATAGAAAGGTATATAGGGACTTTGGTGCCCCATTTACCTTAAATCGGACGAAAATATATATGGGAGCTATATATAAATCTGAACTGATTTTTCTCAATTTCAATAGGGTTCGTCCTTGGGCCAAATAAGTGACTTGTGCCAAATTCCATCCAAATCGGATCATAAATGCGACCTGTACTTTGTTTACAATTTAACATCTACAGACGGACGGACATAAATCGACTCAGAAAGTGATTCTATGCATATTCTCAAAAGGAACCCTGTGTTTATCTGGTTATCTTTTGCCGTTACACGAGTGATCAGGCAAAGGTTTTTGAGATCAGCGAAAGAGAGTATTTAGTTGATGTATGGAATCAATGGTGAGGAGATTATCAGCATCATCGCGTTTCACAAAAAATATTTTTGAAAAAAAATTCAAGGCTTGTGAATCTTTGAAATAATATTTTTTTAAAAACCCACTCCCAATGGATATTTACTTACTTACATAGCTGGCTTGTGACAGAACTTTCGTTCCATAAGCCGAGCTTAAAAAAGATTTCCAGGCGCGTCAGTCTTTTGTGCAGTTTTTTCCAATTTGAAAGATCATTTTCGGCAATGTTGTCTTCGACTTGATCTTTTCATCGTATTCTTGGCCTTCCCCTTCTGCGTGAACCATCAGCTGCTTCGCTTTTATATGCCTTTTGAGCATTGTCATTCTCATTCATTCGCACAACATAATCTAGCCAACGAAGTCGCTGCAGCTCAATGCGTCTAACAATGTCGATGTCCGAGAATAGCTGGGTACAAGTCATGGTTCATTCGACGGCGATATTCACCGTCAACGCAGATCGACCCATTGATCTTTCGGAGAATTTTTCTCTCAAACACTCCAAGAGCAGCCTCATCTGCTTGCGCAAGTACCCATGCTTCAGATCCATATAATAGTTCACGGGTAGTATCAGCGTCTTGTAGAGTGTGAGTTTGGTCTGGCGTGAGATGGCCTTGCTTTTGAGTTGTTTGCTCAGACCATAGTAGCACCGGTTGGCCATCACTATCCTTCTCCGAATTTCAAAACTGATGTCATTCGTTTTATTTATGGCCAAGGTATATAAAATCTTTAACTACCACGAAGCTGTAGTTCTCAAGTTCAACAGTTGGTCCAAGTCTACTAGACGTCTTGCGCTTTGATACCATCAGCTTGGTCTTCTCGTCGTTTACTCTCAGACCTACTTTGGCAGACTCCTTATCAATTTGTTCAAAGGTGGATGTTACCGCACGCAATGTTCGATCCATTACATCGATGTCATTGGCGTAGGCGAGTAACATGTGTTGTTTGGTGTACAGAGTGCCATTTCTGTTCTCTTTTGCCTCTCGTATGACCTTTTCCAGCCGGGATGTTAAAAAGGTCACACAACAAACTATCACCTTATCTGAATCCTCGTTCGGTATTGAAGGGCTCCGATAGGTCCTTTTCTACTTTAACTGCTGACCTTGTGCCACTTAAAGTTATCCTACATAGTCGTATTAATTTTGCAGGAATGTCAAACGCAGACATGGCTTTTAACACCTCTGAATAGGGCTGTCGAATGCGGCTTTATAGTCGACAAATAGTTGGTATGTGTCGATGTGTCCAATAAGTTGAGTCCGATAATTTCAGAATTGTTTTACAAAAATATTTTTTATACCCTTCACCACCCTGTGGTACAGGGTTTTATGTCTTTGTGCATATGTTTGTAACAGGCAAAAATAATCGAGATAGATCCATGGTTCCTTTTGAGAATATGCATAGAATCACTTTCTGAGTCGATTTATGCATGTCCCTCCGTCCGTCTGTCTATGTTAAATTGTAAACAAAGTACAGGTCGCATTTATGATCCGAATTGGATGAAATTTGACACAGTTCATTTGTTTGGCCCTAGTTTTGTGGCTTTTTTTCCAGGATTCGGCGCAGAATGAAAATCAGGTCAATAGTGGATTTGCCAGTTCTGAAGCCGCATTGTTATGGTCCAATAATGTCATTGACCATAGGCTTCAATCGTTCACACAGTACGCTGGATGGCACTTTATATGCGATGGGCAGGAGAGTTATTCCTCTATAGTTGGCACATATCGTCTTGTCTCCTTCAGTCCACACAGTACGCTGATAGCACTTTATATGCGATGTGAAGGAGTCTTATTCCTCTACAATTGGCACATATCGTCTTGCCTCCTTTTTTGTGCACCAGACACAGGATGTTGAGGATGTTCCAATCATTCTTCTTCCCAAATTGTACTAATCAGCTGGTGCATGCTGCTTACCAGCATCTGACCACCAGTCCTGAAAAGTTCGGCTTGTAAACCATCGGCACCTGCTGCTTTATTACTCTTCAGCCGATTGATTGCTATTCTGAATTCATCTTGGCTAGGAGGTATACACTCTATACTGTCATCTATTATGGGTTCTTTGATACCAGAAGTTTTCCAAAAAATCTCCTTCCAGATCCCCAGCACGCTGTCTGTATCTGTCATCAGGTTTCCTTCATCATCTCTACAGGAGGATGTGCCTGCACCAAAGCCTTCGGTTTGGTGTTTTACCCATTGGTAGAATTTTCGGATTTTATTCTGACTTCTGTACATCTCTATATCGTCATCTATTAAGGGTTCTGGGGTATCCTCTTCGCCGCTACTATTTGATACCAGAAGTTTTCCAAAAAATCTCCTTCCAGATCCTCTACACGCTGTGTGTATCTGTCACCAGGTTTCCTTCATCATCTCTACAGGAGGATGTGCCTGCAGCAAAGCCTTCGCTTTGGTGTTTTACCCGTTGGTAGAATTTTCGGACTTCATTCTGACTCCTATACATCTTGATTTACTCACGCTCAGGTTTTTCTTGCTATTTCTTCTTTTTTTTCTGAAAATCCGATTCTCCTCTCTACTTTTGCTATTTGGCTTTTTGAAATAATTTTAAAAAATCGGGACTTTTGCTTCTTTGAAAAAAAATATTTTTTTAATTTACGCCTTGGGAATCTTTGAAAAAAAATTAAAAACACCAAAATAACTTCCCAATTAACATCATTGCTTTCGCTTCACTTAAATCAATTATTCCCTTCCAACCTATTTGTTTATTGGGTGTGACACTTGGGGGGTTCGAAAAGCAAACAAAATCATGTTTTTATCTATCGCTTACACAGCAATGCGCCTCCACTCACAATGTTGCTGCAAGATGTTTTTGTTTTTTGTGTATGTTTCCGATCTATTGATTATTTCATGTGATGGCTGC
Organism: Musca vetustissima; assembly: GCF_032173495.1. NCBI lineage: Eukaryota > Metazoa > Arthropoda > Insecta > Diptera > Muscidae > Musca > Musca vetustissima. The sequence continues at coordinate 233,565 of NW_026879845.1, forward strand.
ATACAGCAGATTCTGCCCGGGGCTATTATATACCCTACACCATGGCGGAAATACATTATCGATTGTCTTGGAAAAATACTCCAAAAATATTCCACTGGCATCAGGAACATCCCAATTTTCTCCGGCGGATAGGATATCCTCCAAAATTTTTTTAAGGGATTATTTATACTATTTCAAGTCGTGTTTAATGATCTAAGTTTTGCAATGAAAAAGAAAGCCAGGAGAAGAACCTACGTATGCGACGCGTTTCGCCGTTGGTTAAGCGGCTCATCAGACATATTGGGCTATGTGGCCTCACAAAGGTCGTATGTTGATAACTTGTATTTATTCCGCCCTGATGCGAAACTTGCATATGCGAATTAAACTCAAATTTGTCAAAATTCGACCACTGTCTTCATTCAGGAACATTCATTTTCAAAGCAGATGTTTTTTTTTTGCAAATAGGTCTGTGGATCTCCCTAAATAGTAAAGTTGTAGGGTACCAATTTACATACTCGTATTGTCTTATTGTTTTTTTTTTTATTCGCTGTTAACGAAATTTCAAGGATACTAACCAACATCCCCCCTCCCGCCTTCCCACCATCCTCACACATCAGTGCATCCATCATTCACTTGTTTCTGTTTCGGGGTTTCCCCGCTGCTGCTACAAATATAGCTTGAGGCATATTTGAAGCATCCTCGACATACATAACAACGAACATGTTGGCACAACACTTGACAGTTCGCTGTTACAAGATGGTGGTGGATGGCAGGTGGGAGGGTGTGTGTGTGCGTGGCTGAATGATTGGCTGATTGGAAAAGGGGTAAATTTCTTTTTCTTACGCTTAACAATGAGCTGTCAATATCTTCTCGTTGTTGTCGACGGAACCAAGTGGATCTGCTACGATATCAACATCATCGCAGCAGATCCACTTGGTTGAATTGAATAGTTATTTTGAAATTGTTTCCTTTATATCTAGCGGATGCACTGCTATCATCACCACTGTGCCGCATCACTCGAATGTAATTAAAAAAGTTTTGAAAGGAAATGAAAAAAAAAACTATTTATAATGTGGGAAACAATCAAAGAGGAGCCATTGTGTTTTGAATTTGAGTGACACTGCTTCATGCCCCGCTCACTCGACTTCATTTAACAGCCATTGAAACAATAAATAAAACTCCATCAAACAATTAACAGTGTAATAACGACCATACACGTATAGCGCCTAAAAGTATGCTACAACATATTTATTAAGCTTTTTTAAGCTAAAACATATATTATCATTGACCATTCAAAACCTGGGTTAAAAACATTTTTCAATTAGTGAAAAAAAAAATCCGATAATTTGAGAATTGTTTTACAAAAATATTTTTTTCAATATTTCTTTTTTCCAGAAAAATTTTTCAATTCGTGAAAATAACATTTTTTAAAACAAAAAAAATACGAATTGAAAAAAATCAAAATTTTTAAAAAAATTTTCCAAAAAAAAAATTAATTTTTTGATTAAAATAGCATTTTTTGGATTTAAAAAAATATTTTTTAACAAGTATCGAATTTTTTTACATTTTTTTTTTTTTTTAAATTGAAAAATTCACGAATTAAAAAAGTCAAAACAAACAAACTTTCTAAAAAATAGTTTTTTTATTTCACCACAACAAACTTGTGCATATGTTTGTAACAGGCAAAAAAATTAGACCCATGGTTCCTTTTGAGTATATGCATAGAATCACTTTCTGTGTCGATTTATGCATATCCGCCCGTTCGCCTGTCCATGTTAAATTGTAAACAAAGTACAGGTCGCATATACGATCCGAATTGGATGAAATTTGGCACAGCTCATTTGTTTGGCCCTATTGAAAGGGTATTTAGATATAGCTCCCATATATATGTTATGTAAATTGTGCAATATATATCGAAATTTGGCACAGCGTAATGAATAAGGTCTAGAATGATGTCTGTCAAGTTTCGTGAAAATCGGTTGAGATTTAGATATAGCTCCTATATATATCTTCGCCCAATTTAAGGTATATTGTGTACCAAAGTCTTTATATATATTTTGATTTGCACGAAATTTGGCGTAGAGAACTGAATTAGGTCCCCAATAATGTGTGCTAAGTTTCGAGAAAATTGGTTCAGATTTAGATATAGCTCTCATACATATTTTCGTCCGATTTAAGGTAAATTCTCTACCAAAGTCCCTATATATCTTTCGATTTGCACGAATTTTGGCATAGCGTACGGAATTAAGTCTAGAATTATGTGTGCCAAATCTCGTGAAAACCGGTTCAGATTTAGATATAGCTCCCATATATATTTTCGTCCGATTTAAGGTAAATGGGACACCAAAGTCCCTATATATCTATAGATTTGCACGAAATTTGGCATAGAGTACTGAATACGGTCTAGAATAGTGTCTGCCAAGTTTCGTAAAAATCGGTTGAGATTTAGATATAGCTCCCATATATATATTCGTCCGATTTAAGGTAATTTGTGTACCAAAGTCCCTATATATCTTTCGATTTGCACGAAATTTAGCATAGCGTGCTAAATTAAGTCTAGAATGATGTGTGCAAAGTTTCGTGAAAAACGGTTCAGATTTCGATATAACTCCCATATATAGCTTCGCCCAATTTTAGGTAAAAAGTCCACTATAGTCCCTGGAAATGTTTTGATTTACTCGAAATTTGGCATAGCATACTAAATTAAGTCCAGAATAATGTTTGCAAAGTTTCATGAAAATCGGTTCAGATTTAGGCATAGCTCCCATATATAGCTTCGCCCGATTTTAGGTAAATAGTCCACAAAAGTCCTTAGAAATGTTTTGATTTGCTCGAAATTGGGCACAGCGTAATGAATAAGGTCTAGAATGATGTGTGCAAAGTTTCGTGAAAATCGGTTCAAATTTAGACATAGCTCCCATATATATTTTCATTGGTGCACCAAAGTCCCTATATATCTTTCGATTTGCAGGGAACTTTCGTTCCATATGCCGAGCTTAAAAAAGATTTCCAGGCGTGTCGGTCTTTTGCGCAGTTTTTCCTGTTTGAAAGACCATATTCGGCAATGTTATCTTCCACTTGATCTTTCCATTGTATTCGTGGCCTTCCCCTTCTGCGTGTGCCATCAGCTGGTTCGCTTTTATATGCCGTCTGGGATGGGGCATATTCATCCATTCTCACAACATGACCTAGCCAACGTAGTCGCTGCAGCTCAATGCGTCTAACAGTGTCGATGTCCGCGAATAGCTGGTACAACTCATGGTTCATTCGATGGCGATATTCGCCGTCAACGCAGGCCCATAGATATTTCGGAGAATTTTTCTCTCAAACACTCAAAGAGCTGGCTCATCTGATTGCGTAAGTACCCATGCTTCAGATCCATATAACAGCACGGGTAGTATCAATGTCGTGTAGAGTGTGCGTTTGGTCTGGCGGGAGGTGGCCTTGCTTTTGAGTTGTTTGTTCAGACCATAGTAGCATCTGTTTGTCTACCCCGAATTTCAAAACTGAGGTCATTCGTTTTGTTTATGGCGGTAGCAAGGTATATAAAATCTTTGACTACATCGAAGCTGTAATTTTCAAGTTCCACAGTTGGTCCGAGTTTACTGGACGTCTTGCGCGTTGATACCATCATCTTGGTCTTCTCGCCGTTTACTGCCAGACACACTTTGGCAGACTCCTTCTCAATTTGTTCAAAGGTGGCTGTTACCGCTCGCAATGTTCAACCCATTATATCGATGTCATCGGTGTAGGCGAGTAACATGTGTTGTTTGGTGTACAGCGTGACATTTCTGTTCACTTTTGCCTCTCGTATGACCTTTTCCAGCAGGATGTTAAAAAGGTCACACGAATCCTCGTTCGGTATTACAGGTCTCCGAGAGATTCTTTCCGACTTTAACTGCTGATATTGTGCCAATTAAAGTTATCCTGCATAGCCGAATTAAATTTGCAGGAAAGCCAAACGCAGACATGGCTTGATACACCTCTGAAAAGATAGGGCTGTCGAATTAGGCTTTATAGTCGATGTATGTGTTTTTCGTGTTTTTTTTTTCAAGATTTGGCTCTGAGTCTTGCTCTGACTCTGGTCAATATTGGAATTGCCAGGTCTGAAGCCGCATTGGTATTGCCCAATAATGTACAGTACGCGGGATAGCACTTTATATGCGATGGGAAGGAGTCTTATTCTTCTATAGTTGGCACATATCGTCTTGTCTCCATTTTTGTGCACGGGACACAGGATGCTGCGGTTCCAATCATTGGGCATGCATTCTTCTAGCCAAATTGTACTAATCACCTGGTGCATGCTCCTTACCAGCAACTGACTACCAGTCTTGAATAGTTCGGCTTGTAAACCATCGCCACCTGCTGCTTTATTATTCTTCAGTCGATTGATTGATATTCTGACTTCATCTTGGCTAGGTGGTATACACTCTATACCGTCATCTATTATTGGTTCTCTTTCTCTTTATTAGGCCTCGAAAAAAAAATATTTAAAAAATCTACGCCTTGTTATTTTTTAATGAAATATATATTAATGAAATATATATAAGTTTTTTTAAATATTTTTCACTTAATTTTTAATATTTTGTTTTCATTTATTATTATTTTTGGCTTGGAGAGAGGCGTAGCATGCATTACAAATGGGTGAAATAAATATAGACTTCTTTTCAATATTTTTAATATTTTTAATTTCATTTATAATTTTTAAATTATATATCAGATTTATTTGTACTGAATACTTCTGTGGTATATATTCATTTGTGTCGTACGACCTCTCTTTCACATACAACTCTCTTGGCATGTGCAATAAGAATAATTGCCATTGCAAGCAAACAACCGCTGTACTGTACAAGTTTCTCCCTCTCATTTGCTCGCTCTCATTCACAATGCAGTACACCAATAACAGCAGAGACATCATGACCATTCACAATAGCGAACTGTCATTGTCTGGTGTACAGAAAAAATAATCGGAGAAAAATTCGGTGTTCGGTGTTGTGTTTGCATTTCCAGAACGAAAAAGTGAATAATTTATTAAAAATTTTTGCCAAACAGCAATAATAAAGAAATCTAAACAAATGCATAATTGTAAATAAATAAATGAATAATAAATTACAATAAGGAATCAATTGTGTGAAACAATAACAAATAAGAAAAGTGTTGTTAAAAAGCGTCGTCTGGCTATGGGAGGAACATGAATGACTTTGTCTTGGCTGCTTCAATGAACAAGAAAAAACAAGAAAAGCCGCTGCTGCTGCTATCCAATTGACTGATGAATGAAAAATAGCTGAAAATATTTGCACAAAATTCAACAAATTGTATGGAAATTCAGCGGAAAACCAAAACAATAATAAAAAAATAAATAAACAACGTGAAGGAGAACAAAAGAGACAACAAAACCCAAAAGATATTGGGCAGCATAAATTATTGCAAATTTTGTGTTTTTTTTTTCATTATACGGTTGCATTTTAATTGGACGCACACACAGACACAAATTCCGATTTTTTTGTGATCTACAAACAAGCGCACAATTTTTTTCATTGTGCTTCTTCTTACTCTTTGTGAAGCAGATGAAATTGTGGTAGCAAAACAAAACAAGAAAAAACACAATCCATAAACAAAAATATATTTTTTTTTTTTGACAAATCAAAGCAAACTTAGCTTCTAAACAAACGAATCGGTCACTAACCCTTTCCCCCACCCTAACAAATGAACAATGGATAATTCGGATTACAATTTAACCTCTCTACCGCCCATGATGAATGTCGATGGCAATGGCCAGCTACTAATGCCGTTGCCCAATGGCCAGCCTTATCAGGTGCCACCCTCGGAAATGCAGCCGCAAGAACTGCAGCAACCCCAAATGCATCATGAACTGCAGCCCTTAAATCCTGTGTCTTCGTCAGCTACCGTCAGTTTGCCCTCATCGCTGGTTCAACAATTTGCTGGTCACGAGGGGCCTGGGCCAGTTGAGCCCCCACAGCCTATTGGTCCAACGGCAAATTATGCGGGAAATGTCAATGCTGCCCATTTGCCGCTGACGGGCTTTTTTGGTGAGGTAAGTTGTCGGATGGGAGTGGAATCTAAAATTTGACTGAGATTAGGATATGTTTTAAAGGGAGGACCCACCAGAAATCGTTTATAAATCGAAGGTCAGCCTTCAATATAGAAGATAATTCAAATAGAACTTTAATGGGCTGGCGAATTTTCATTAAGAGATTTCCAACCGGTCTTCAGTCGGCAATCCTCATATTAAGAATCAAATTAGAATCATTTCGAACTTCCCACACAGATAACTTTGGGACGACTACTATACACCTATACACAGAAAAACTTATCCAGCTGAACTTTTTGATATCGGCATCATGTAGGTCTTCTGTAGAAAAACTACTTCATAGGTGGACATCTATGAACAGGTGACCTACTGAAGGCGTTCTGTTGATAGACGAAATTCTGAATATTTTATGAATGACCCGAAGATTTTACCAAGGTCATTTAAGAACAGAAGACCAACGTAAGAAGACTTCAGGAGGGTAAATAAAAAATATTGTGAGTTTCTATAGGAAATCTTCAATTCAGCTTGGCTGAATTACGATTTCTATAGGACATCTTCAATTCAGCCTTGCTTAATTAAGGTTTCTAAAGGAAATCTTCGATTCAGCCTGGCTGAATTAAGATTTCTTTAGGAAATCTTCGATTCAGCCTGGCTGAATTAAGATTTCTTTAGGAAATCTTCGATTCAGCCTGGCTGAGTTAAGATTTCTATAGGAAATCTTCAATTCTGCCTGTCTGAATTAAGGTTTCTATAGGAAATCTTTAATTCAGTCTGGCTGAATTGAGGTTTCTATGGGAAATCTTCAATTCAGCATGGCTGAATAGGGGTGTTTTGTAGGAAATCTTCAATTCAGCCTGTCTGAATTAAAGTCTCTATAGGAAATCTTCAGATTTCTATAGGAAATCTTCAATTCAGCATAGCTGAATTAACGTTTCTATAGGACATCTTCTATTCAGCCTGACTGAATTAACGTTTCTATAGGAAATCTTCGATTCAGCCTGGCTGAATTAAGATTTCTATAGGAAATCTTCAATTCAGCCTGGCTGAATTAACGTTTCTATAGGAAATCTTCTATTCAGCCTGACTGAATTAACGTTTCTATAGGAAATCTTCGATTCAGCCTGGCTGAATTAAGGTTTCTATAGGAAATCTTCAATTCAGCCTGCCTGAATTAAGGTTTCTATAGGAAATCTTCAATTCAGCCTGCCTGAATTAAGGTTTCTATAGGAAATCTTCAATTCAGCCTGCCTGAATTAAGGTTTCTATAGGAAATCTTCAATTCAGCCTGGCTGAATTAATGTTTCTATAGGAATTCTTCAACTTGCCCTGTCTTCAGTAAGTGTTTTACCCTGCTACAGTCTTCTTAAGTAGGTCTTTTGTTCTCAGATGGCCTTGGTAACATCTTCTGACCTTCCCAGGCCCTTCAATGGTTAGTAAATCTATACACCATAGGGCTACGTATATCTTAAGTCTATTAAAGACCTTAAGTCTCCTATCGGCCTTAGATATTCTCCAGATCTCCAGAACGTCTATTAACCTTCTTTAGACGAAATACCTTTGACAGGTGTTAATAGTAAGGAGGATAGCATCTCTAAATAGAGGATACTTTAAGAACGCAATTATATTTCAAGTTGCTTTATCTTCCGATTTTAAATGGAAACCCCCACATTATTAATCTCTTGCAGAGTTCCCATCTCGATGTTCTCAATGTAGGATATCATCCTACACCAGCCACAGAAATGTTAAGACAAAACGAAACACAACCTATAACTCCATCCCTAAACGAAGCAGTATTAGAAAGTCCAAATAAAATTGTGAATAAAGCCGAAATCGAAAAGACCTCAACTAGTGCAGAACCATCCAAGGCCATGGAACCAACGGATGGGGTGGTGGAGACCAGTAAGGAACAAAATAGCACAGATAATAAAATCAATGAAGCTCAAAATGATAAACCGATAGAAACGAGCGAGGACAAGGAAACCCCCGATGAGGAGAAAACGTCCGGAAAAGATACCCCTGAGGTTGTCGTCACTGAGGAAAACAAGATCACAGAAAATGAAAGCTCCAAAAAGTCCAATGAAAAAGAAAAACCCACAGAAGAAGCTGATGATGATGTCGTGGCCATTGAAGATGATGCCGACGATGATGACGAAGTTGAAGAGGTTGTGGACGATGAAGACGAAGAGGTGGAGGAGGAAGAGGCCGAAGAAGAAGAGGAGGAGGAAGATGAAGGTGAAGCTATTATACCCGACGATGGCATTGCACCCATAGTTATACGTAATAAAGAAGCCACTGAATCGGCCGAGGAAGAAGTTGAGGAGGAGGAGGATGGGGATGAGACAAATGTAACTAAAAATGATGAAGCTGCTAAAGAAGAGGCAGCGGAAACTCGAACGGATAAAGAAACTAATGAAAAAGATAAATCTGAAACGGAGGGTGCTAAATCGGACAATGATGCCGATAAAGCGGAGGCTACTCCCGCCAGTTCCTCAACACTTCGACGAAAACAACAAGAGGAGGAGGTCGATGAAAATCAATGTCGTGTCTGCTGCAACAAAGACAATCTGGTAACGCTGTTCAAAAAAATGGAGGATCAACAGACGGTGGCCGATATGCTGATGCTCATCTGTCCCTCGGTGCATATAGCTATCAAAGATTTCCTACCACAATTCATTTGCAATCGATGTCTGGATAATGTCCTGAAGGCGGTACAACTTAAACAGCAGTGTGAAACGACGGAAAAGGAGTTGCGCAAGAAGCTGTCACGGCATAAAAATAAAATCAGACGTCCTACGGGTTATGTGGTCATCGATGCCCCGCTTGACTCCGATCCTGCCACAGATGATGAACAGTCGAATGATGAGGAATTTAAAGTCTCCGACATTGCCAGTGTTTCGCCCAGTGAAGATTCAGTGTCCTCCGAGGAGTCGGATGACAGTAAAAGTAAGAAGAAGAAGGGCCGGAAACGACGCAAATCGAAATCCTCCAAATCAAAAAGTGGCAAATCGGTAAATGGTTCTTCGGATGATGAAGATGATGGCGACCCCATTGGCAATCACAAACGAAAACGTTCGGATAATTCTTCACCAGAAGTCTTCGCCTGTGATGAATGTGATCATGTCTTCCATCGTAAGCAGTCGTTGGTGCTGCATCGTAAGGTACACACGAACGAACGCGAACCGATTGCCTGCAAGATTTGTGGTCGTATGTTCAAAATAAAGGGAGCCTATCGCACGCACATGGAACGACATCGTGACGAGAAAAATCTCATCAAATGTCAAAAATGTTCTCGGACTTTTTTCAGTAACATAGAGCTGAGGAGGCATATGATAGAGTCGCACAGTCAATCGGGTTCCATACTTGAGTGTTTGAAATGTAAGAGGAAATTTGTCTCGGCCAGTCGCTTGGAAAGTCACGAGAATCGTTGCCATGGCAATGGTAAAAATAAAAAAGGCAATGATGCGAATAGTTTTGTGGTCGGCCAGGATCTATTTAAAACGGTGGCACCGTTGACAACAACCTATTGGAGTGATAGTTACTCGGATTAGACAGATGACGAGGAGGAGGAGGTGGGGTCCGGGGGGCGGAGATAAGTTAACTAAACTATTTGTAAGCACATACATAAGTGTATGATTTGGAATTTTTTGTTTTTGCTACACTCCTGGTATATCTGTTGATCAGATTTTTGTTGTTTTCGATTTTACTTCGTTTCCCTTATGCAATCAAAATTTTTTTAAAACAAATTATTCATCATGTTTGCAATTTCTTAAAAGTTTTATTTTTCTATTAATTTAAGCTCGATTTACAAACATTTTGATATAAACTATAAGAAATTCTATTTTTTTATGTAAACTTACATAAATAGTTTTAAAGCGACAACAACAAAAAAAAATGTATTTTGTTTATTTTATAGTCATAAAGTAAAAAAAGAAAAACATTTTTTTTTATTTTATAATCAAAAACATTTAATAAAAAAATAAAAACAGAAAATACATTTTTGTTATTTTCTTTGTGATACATAGACGACAGTAAGTATAAACCACCCAGTGGGTCTACAATACGGAACGACTCGAGTAGTAAAGTAGGAAGCTACAACAAAATTAAATAATATGAAAACCAGTAAGGAAAGTAGTAAAGTCGGACGGAGCCGACTATATAATACCCTTCACCACTTTGGGTATATTTAACAAATGATTCCTAACAGACGTCGCATTTTTAAAGGACCAGTAAAATGAAATTGTATCCAAAAACATGTCATTCTGCAGTTCATTACGCTGTGCCAAATTTCGTGCCAACCGAAAGATATTAAGGGGCTTTGATACAACATTTACCTTAAAAGGACGAAAATATGGGAGCTATATCTAAATCTGAACCGATTTTCACGAAACTTAACACACATCATTCTAGACCTAACTCATTACGCTGTGTCAAATTTCGTGCAAATCGAAAGATATTAAGGGACTTTGGAGCACCATTTACATTAAATCGGACGGAAATATATATGGGAGCTAAATCGAAATCTGAACCGATTATCCCGAAACTCAGCACTCATCATTCTAGGCCTAATTCATTACGCTGTGCCAAATTTCGTGCAAATTGAAAGATATATAGGGACTTTGCTGCACCATTTACATTAAATCGGACGAAACTATATATGGGAGCTATATCTAAATCTGAACCGATTTTCACGAAATTTAACACGAATCGTTCTAGACATAATTCAGTAAGCTATGCTAAATTTCGTGCAAATCGAAGGATATATAGGGACGTTGGTGCACTATTTACCTAAAATCGGACGAAAATATATATGGGAGCTATATCGAAATCTGAACCGATTATCCCGAAACTCAGCACTGATCATTCTAGATTCAATTCATTACGCTATACCAAATTTCGTGCAAAATTAATGATTTTCAGGGTTTTTGGTGCACCATTTGCATTAAATCGGACGAAAATATATATGGGGACTATATCTGAATCTGAACCGAATTTCACGAAACTTAACCCACGCCATTCTACACACAATTCAGTACACTGTGCCAAATTTCGTGTAAATCGAAAGATATATAGGGACTTTGGTGCACCCTTTACCTAAAATCAGACGAAAATATATATGGGAGCTATATCTAAATCTGAACCGATTTTCGCGAAACTTCGCGCACTTTATTCTAGACTCAATTCAGTTTGCTATACCAAATTTCATGCAACTCGAATGATATATAGGGACATTGGTACACCATTTACATAAAATCGGACGAAAATATATATGGGAGCTATATCTTAATCTGAACCGATTTTCTCCAATTTCAATAGGGTTCGTCCTTGGGCCAATTAAGTGACCTGTGCCAAATTTCATCCAAATCGGATCATAAATGCGACCTGTACTTTGTGAACAAAAATACATACACGGACGGGCTGACGGACAGATGGGCGGACATGCATAAATCGACTCAGAAAGTGATTCTATGCATAGTCTCAAAAGGAACCATGGGTCTATCAAAGACATAATACCCTGTACCACAGTGTGGTGCAGGGTATAAATATATGTGCATAGAAGCGAAAAAAATGTGAAGTATTTTTTACCCTCCAGCATAAGGTAGAGCGGTGAAATTTTGCAAATAGATTGCTGCCACTACTCCTTATATGTTTGATATTGAAATTCGAAAATATCGGTGGACGTTTTGGTACAGTCCATCATTTACGGGTACACCTCAATATCCCATATTTCTGGGTGGCCCCCATACAACGTTACCCACTAGTCGATATTTTGTGTGGATTCTCTAAAAAATAAAATGCGTCGGTCTTGTACGCATTTCCGCCAATTTGAAAGACCACGTTCCAAGATGTTGTTCTCTACTTGGTCTTTCCATTCAATTCGGGGCCTTCCCCTTCTACGTGAGCCATCAGTAGGCTCGCTTTTATATGCCCTTTGAGGTGGGACATTCTCATTCATTCGCACAGCATGGCCTAGCCATCGTAGTCGCTGCAGCTCAATACGACCGACTATATCGATGTCCGCAAATAAATTGTAAAGCTCGTGTTTGATTCGACGCCGATATTCACCGTCGACGCAGATCGGCCCGTAGATCTTTCGCAGTATTTTTCTTTCAAACACCTAAAGAGCTGCCTCATTTGCTTGCGTTAGTACCCATGCTTCAGATGCACGGGTAGTATTAGCGTCTTGTAATGTGTGAATTTGGTCCGATGGGAGGTGGGCTTGTTTTTAAACTGCTTACTTAGACCATAGTAGCATCTATTGGCCATCACAATCCTTCTCCGAATTTCAAAACTGATGTCATTCGTTCGGTACCAAGGTATATAAAATCTTTAACTACCACGAAGCTGTAGTTCTCAAGTTCCACAGTTGATCCGAGTCTACTGGACGTCCTGCGCGTTGATACCATCCGCTTGGTCTTCTCGCCGTTTACTGCCAAACCTACTTTGGCAGACTCCTTCTCAATTTGTTAAAAGGTGGCTGTTACCGCTCTCAATGTTCGATCCATTATGTCGATGTCATCGGCGTAGGGGAGTATATGGTGTTTTTTGGTGTACAGAGTGCCATTTCTGTTCACTTTTGTCTCTCGTATGACCTTTTCCAGCAGGATGTTAAATAGTTCACACGACAAACCTATCACCTTGTCTGAATCCTCGTTCGGTGGTGAAGGGCTTCGATAGGTCCTTTCCGACTTTATCTACAGATCTTGTTAATTGTGCCGATGTGTTTTTCGTGGGTCTTTCCTAGGATTTGGCGCAGAGTGAAAATCTGGTCAATGGTGGATTTGCCAGGTCTGAAGCCGCATTGGTATGGTCCAATAATGTCACTGACCATTGGCTTCAATCGTTCACACAGCACACTGGATAGCACTTAATATGCGATGGGAAGAAGGTCAATTCCTCTATAGTTAGTACATATCGTCTTGTCTCCTGTTTTGTGCGCGGGACACAGGATGCTGAGGTTCCAACCATTGGGCATGCATTTCTTTAGCCAAATTGTACTAATCAGCTGGTGCATGCACCTGACCAGCATCTGACCACCAGTCTTGAATAGTTCGGCTGGTAACCCGTCGGCTACTGCTGCTTTATTGTTCTTGAGCAGATTAATTGCTTTTATGACCTCATCTTGGCTAGGTGGTATACACTCTATACCATCATCTCTTATTGGTTCTGGGGTATCTTCTTCATCGCCACTATTTGATACTAGAAGCTTTTCGAAATGCTCCTTCCAGATCCTCAACACGCTGTCTGTATCTGTCACCAGGTTTTCTTCTTCATCTCTACAGGAGGATGTGCCTGCACCAAAGCCTTCGGTTTGGTGTTTTACTCGTTGGTAAAATGTCCGGACTTCATTCTGACTCCTGTACATCTCGATTTGCTCACGCTCACGTTTTTCTTGTTCTTTCTTCTTTTTTCTGAAAACACGTTTCTCCTCTCTCCTTTTCTCCCGATAATTCTCCATCACGTTACGTGTTGCTACTGTCTGCAGGGTTGCCCTATACGCTGCGTTTTTCACATCAGTAGCATTACGACACTCCTGATCGTACCATGGGTTTCTTGGTGGTGGTTTTTGGTGCCCAATTGTTCTTTTTGCTGCAGTTTGTAGGGAGTGGGCAATTCTTTGCCATTGTGCTTCTATACTATTATCGGGACAAGAAGTGCTTTCTTCAAGCAGATGGGTAAGTTGAGCGGAGTACCTGTTGTGTTTGCAGCTTTTCGACGTCGAGTTTCCGTGTTGTATTAGATCGCACCTTTGCTGCAACATTAAGACGGGTGCGTACTTTGGCTGCCATAAGGTAATGGTCCATATCGATATTCGCTCCACGGATCAATCGGACGTCTAAAATACTGCATGAATGCCTTCCGTCTATCACAACATTATCGATTTGATTTCTCGTTGTTCGATCGGGAGAAATCCAAGTGGCCTTGTGTATATCGAGATGCTTGAATCTGGTGCTGATAACTACCATGTTTTTTTGCTGCTGCGAAGTCAATCAACCTCATGCCGTTGTCTGATGTTTCTTCATGAAGGCTGAATTTTTCGACGGGTGGGGCCAAATATATTTCCCTTCCGATTTTTGCATTAAAATCTCCTAGCAGAATTTTAATGTCATGGCCATGGCAACGATCATATGCTGTTTCTATGCGCTCGTAAAATATGTCTTTGGTCTGTTCATCTTTATCTTCGGTCGGAGCATGGGCGCAAATATATGTCTGATGTAGAAGAACTTCACTTTTATACGTTCATCTACTGGAGTGCATCTGGAGACGAGATCGTTTATTCTCCTGTTAACCATAAATCCGCAGCCAAATTCATGTCTCGTTTCATGGCAGCTATAATACAGGGCGTAATCGTCTGATTTACATACGCCTGTCCCTTTCCATCGCATTTCCTGTAAGGCAATAATATCGGCTTTGTACTTCTTGAGTACATCCGCCAAAGCGAACACTGCGCCTCTTCTGTACAACGTGCGCACATTCCAAGTGCAGATTCGCAGATCGTGGTCCTCTATACGTTTGCGGGGGGCCGTCAACATTAGATGGGTTTGGTTTTTTTCTTTGCTTTTTCATAGTAGGTTCGGTTTTCCGAGTGTGGGCAACTTACCGACGCCTCAAACCATTTTGTATAGTTCTTATGGGTGAATCGGGTGATGAAAATAGCTCCCCATGTGGCACCACGGGGAGGTCAGTGTTCACAATTGAGATGAAGGGGGACCAAGATAAGCGTGGACTTCGCCATGTTAAATCCAATCAGAGCCGTTTCTTGGTATCTATCATCCCCTACACCACCCCTTTTATTAGTATAGATATTTTAAATTGCGGATTTTCAAATATTTCTATATTTTTTCCAAGGACCTGTATTTTATTTCATTAAATATTGGCCCACTGCGATTTTTCATTCAATGTGTTTGTTTTCCTTCTCTTGGCCCCGAGGAAATATGATTTTCATTACAGGCTCTTGACAGTTTGCAAAATATTAGCCTGCAATTTGTTGTCGATGTATTTTTCTTGTTTTTTGCTCATAACCATCATTCATTGTAATATCGCAATACATATGTATGTACGTACGTATGTATTTGTGAGTGAATGGAAGAGCTGCTTAATAATAATTTTATGGAATATTTAATTTGCATTATTTATTTGATATTCAACAGTGCACAGAAGATTTACTTGCTGGTGGCTTGTGGATATTCTGGAGAATTTATCCTGCGAACCACCACCAGCACCTCCTAACGCATTACGACAAACTCATCCATTTATTCATGGCATTCGAAGTTTTGACAAAACAGAACAAAAACAGCAATATAAAGACAAACGACTCTTAACACAGCTAAGCAGCATTAGGAGAGGTTGGGGAAGGGAGTGGTGCGGGTCCTTTCTTACGGCACACCTTTCCAGAAAACTGAAAAAATAGCAACAACAACAATGAGAAAAAACCATCAATGTCATCTGCATTATTTTCCATTAACAAGATGTTAACAGCTGTTTGCTCTTAAAACTACAGGGCAGAAGTGGGCTAAGCAGTACAGTACAGGGATATAGGAATCCATTTTTCGCATGAAGCGCACACAGGCAGGCGGACAGACAATGGAAGTGGTTAGGTAAACTGCCAAGAGGCTAACTTGGATATTTAAATTTCCAAGAAGGTGAAGCAACAGCAGCCGTAGAAGAAGAAGAAGAATGCAAACATGTGGAAGGAAATATATGAACATCACGTCGGAACATCCTTTGTGGCATCGATGAACACTGACTGTCTGTGGCAGAGTGCTAGATTATTACAAATGAAGTTTTATTGTTAGTCTTCCGCAAAGCTATTAGTTGTCACAGAAACAAACAACACACCGTTCCTCCATTACCATTTCCAACCTACCCTCATCTCACCTCACCCCACCTCCTTTCGCGGTCTACATTTCCAGATGACAAGTAAAGACGGTGTCACATAGAGAAAGGATATTTAAATTCTCTGCCATATGTGAATGGTGGCTGGGTGTCCTGTTTCTGTTGTTGGTGTTCTTGTTATTTGCTCTGTTCTGCTTGGCATCTCGTGATCACGTTCACCGGGTGAATAATACATCAATTTAACTTCCACACTTCTTAGTTGATGGTTTTATTGTTCGGGTTCGTGTTGTTGTTGTGTCATTTGTTGTTATCATTGCCATCATCAAAGTCTTCTTAGCCTCCCAAGAAGAACTCATTTGGATTTGGAAGAAATTTAAAAAAAAACAGGGCCACAACCATCGCATTCAGGATAAGAAGGCAGGGGAAAACAATTTAAATATGTCGCAGAGATTTAAATCTATTTTTATTGTAACAAATGATTATACAGAGCTCGGAATATTAATTTAGAATAGATTTTTTTTCAAGGACCTACACATGGCGTGGATTTTTTAAAGAATATTTTTTCAAGGACCTACACATGGCGTGGATTTTTTAAAGAATATTTTTTCAAGGATCTACACAAGGCGTGGATTTTTTAAAGAATATTTTTTCAAGGATCTACACAAGGCGTGGATTTTTTAAAGAATATTTTTTCAAGGATCTACACAAGGCGTGGATTTTTTAAAGAATATTTTTTCAAGGATCTACACAAGGCGTGGATTTTTTAAAGAATATTTTTTCAAGGATCTACACAAGGCGTGGATTTTTTAAAGAATATTTTTTCAAGGACCCATAGAAGGCGTGGATTTTTTAAAGAATATTTTTTCAAGGATCTACACAAGGCGTGGATTTTTTAAAGAATATTTTTTCAAGGATCTACACAAGGCGTGGATTTTTTAAAGAATATTTTTTCAAGGATCTACACAAGGCGTGGATTTTTTAAAGAATATTTTTTCAAACCTCCCAAAAGGCGTGGATTTTTTAAAGAATATTTTTTCAAGGATCTACACAAGGCGTGGATTTTTTAAAGAATATTTTTTCAAGGACCCATAGAAGGCGTGGATTTTTAAAGAATATTTAAAATAAAGAATATTTTTTTTTTTAAAGAATATTTTTTCAAGGACCTACACAAGGCGTGGATTTTTTAAAGAATATTTTTTCAGGGACCTACACAAGGCGTGGATTTTTTAAAGAATATTTTTTCAAGGACCTACACAAGGCGTGGATTTTTCAAAGAATATTTTTTTAAGGACCCATAGAAGGCGTGGATTTTTTAAAGAATATTTTTTTCAAGGACCTACACAAGGCGTGGATTTTTTAAAGAATATTTTTTCAAGGACCCATAGAAGGCGTGGATTTTTTAAAGAATATTTTTTCAAGGATCTACACAAGGCGTGGATTTTTTAAAGAATATTTTTTCAAGGATCTACACAAGGCGTGGATTTTTCAAAGAATATTTTTTTAAGGGCCCATAGAAGGCGTGGATTTTTTAAAGAATATTTTTTCAAGGATCTAAAAGAATATTTTTTCAAGGACCCATTAAAAGGGGTGGATTTTTTAAAGAATATTTTTTCAATGACCCATAGAAGGCGTGGATTTTTTAAAAAATATTTTTTCAAGGACCTACACAAGGCGTGGATTTTTTAAAGAATATTTTTTCAAGGACCTACACTAGGCGTGGATTTTTTAAAGAATATTTTTTCAAGGACCTACACAAGGCGTGGATTTTTTAAAGAATATTTTTTCAAGGACCTACACAAGGCGTGGATTTTTTAAAGAATATTTTTTGAAGGACCTACACAAGGCGTGGATTTTTTAAAGAATATTTTTTCAAGGAAATACACGAGGTGTGGATTTTTTAAAGAATATTTTTTTCAAGGACCCATAGAAGGCGTGGATCAAGGACCTACACAAGGCGTGGATTTATTAAAGAATATTTTTTCAAGGACCTACACTAGGCGTGGATTTTTTAAAGAATATTTTTTCAAGGACCCATACAAGGCGGGGATTTTTTAAAGAATATTTTTTCAAGGACCTACACAAGGCGTGGATTTTTTAAAGAATATTTTTTCAAGGACCCATACAAGGCGTGTATTTTTTAAAGAATATTTTTTCAAGGACCCATACAAGGCGTGGATTTTTTAAAGAATATTTTTTCAAGGACCCATACAAGGCGTGGATTTTTTAAAGAATATTTTTTCAAGGACCCATACAAGGCGTGGATTTTTTAAAGAATATTTTTTCAAGGACCCATACAAGGCGTAGATTTTTTGAAGAATATTTTTTCAAGGACCCATAGAAGGCGTGGATTTTTTAAAGAATATTTTTTCAAGGATCGTCTACAAGGCGTGGATTTTTTAAAGAATATTTTTTCAAGGATCGTCTTAGGCGTGGATTTTTTAAAAATATTTTTTCAAGGATCTACACAAGGCGTGGATTTTTTAAAAATATTTTTTTCAAGGATCTACACAAGGCGTGGATTTTTTAAAAATGTTTTTTTTCAAGGATCTACACAAGGCGTGGATTTTTTAAAAATATTTTTTCAAGGATCTACACAAGGCGTGGATTTTTTAAAGAATATTTTTTCAAGGACCCATAGAAGGCGTGGATTTTTTAAAGAATATTTTTTCAAGGACCCATAGAAGGCGTGGATTTTTTAAAGAATATTTTTTCAAGGACCCATAGAAGGCGTGGATTTTTTAAAGAATATTTTTTCAAGGACCCATAGAAGGCGTGTTTTTCAAGGAACTACATAAGTAGTATATTTTTTAAAGATTATTTTCAAGGACCTACATAAGTAGTATATTTGTTAAAGATATTTTTCAAGGACCTACATAAGTAGTATATTTGTTAAAGATATTTTTCAAGGACCAACACATGGCGTGGTTTTTTAAAGAATATTTTATAAAAATATTCTTTAAAATCTATGCTTTATTTTGGTGCTTATAAAATTATTGTCTTTAACTCTTATTTTCTTCATGAAGGATTTCCTCTACATGTGTATCCTTTAATAAAGAAATGCAACTATTTGTCCCCATAAATCCCCCACCGGAACAATTTATGTTTTCCAATCGAAAAAATAACTAAGAACTAATATTTTATCTCAAAGGGTTACAATATCTCCCCCACTACTTCTTGTTACTTTACAACAACAACAAAGCAACAACTCCACCTTGTATGAACAAAAATGTTAGTTGTTGTTGTTGTTGTCGTTTGTTAAATTCCTCCCCTGTGTGACATATTGGACGTTACACAATTTTTTCTGTTGTTGTAGTTTTTTTTTTTTGTTTGTTTCTGAATTGTGCCACTGATGTTGATGACATTGACATATCCTTACACTCACAGGAAGACGGGCCGGCAGAAATAAAGGAAAATGTTTACAGCTACGCTTCAGTTGAGATGAGAAACAACATCATCAGATATGCACTCGTATCTCATTTTGCATTCACGCAGAACCGAAACAGGGGAAAATATATAAAAATATGGGAAAGGATGGGGAAGGGTTGGTGGATGCCGCTGTCAATGTATGTAAATGTTGTTGATTGTAAAAGTCAACAGAGAACAACAACTACAGCTATAGCTACTACTTAAAATAATATCCTTGGAGACGTGTTTTGCATTTGCCGTAGGCGTAAGTGCAGACTCGCGTTTTTTCCTAAAACACAACTGTGGGGAGTGGGAGGAAGGTGCCAAAGGAGAGGAAATCAGAATTGGGTTTCAAATTGACTACAATACAAATGTTTATAAATATTTCACAACTAAAAATAAAACTTTTAGAGATTTATCAACACTTCTTTCGGGGATGAATTGATAACTTGGGGCGTGAAATTTCCAAATTTGCTAAAATAAAAATTCTAGCAGATTTTTTGCATATTCCCGTTTTGAAAGCCCTATAGCCAACATCCTAATGAATGTTATCGCGTTTTTTTATTGTCACGACACATTAAGTTTATCGATTTCCCATTGACTTGATTTGCATCGCGCCATCATCCTTTCTCAAGTCAGCAACT
The DNA here is from genome assembly GCF_032173495.1 of Musca vetustissima. NCBI lineage: Eukaryota > Metazoa > Arthropoda > Insecta > Diptera > Muscidae > Musca > Musca vetustissima. The sequence continues at coordinate 253,479 of NW_026879845.1, forward strand.
ATTTAAGGTCATACATTTTAATGAGGCTACAGAGAGCACAGTGGGGGACAAAATACAAAAAAGACGTGGATTTTTTAAGGAATATTTTTATCAAAGACCTACAGAAGGCATGGATTTTTTAAGGATATTTTTTCAGGGACTTCCAGAAGGCGGAGATTTTTTAAAGAATATTTTTTCAAGGACCTACACAAGGCATTGATTTTTTATATGTTTTCAGGATATAATAGCTTTGTGCATCCCAAAAGTTTGTAACGCCGCAAAATATTGGTCCTAGACCCACCTCTAAGTATACTGATGGTCATATCTCGACTAGCTTAGTCGATCTAGACATGTGTGTCCGTCCGTCCGTCGGTCCATTATAATTTGTTAACACGATACAGGCCACAGTTATGGACCAATCTCCGTGAAATTTTGCATGTAGGATGGGTTCTGGCCAATGAAGACCCCTATTGTTTTAGGTAAAGATCGGTTCATATTTAGGCGATGAAATGGACCAAATAATTAATTTTTGTCCGTTTTTCTGGTCGCTACAGAGGCCGCAATTATGGCCCGAACATTGCGAATTTTTACATGGAGAAGGCGATCAGGCCAAAGAATAAGCATGCCTGTTTTGATAAAGATTGGTCAATATTAAGCGGGTCAAATGGACCCTGGCTTTTGTGTGAAAAATTACAAAATTTGTATTCCTTGGCGTATATATTTGTTTCTGAAGGCCATAGACCGGGAAAGTTGGTAGTATATCCAAGAGGAATGGCTGACCTTTAAATCGATACCAAGATATTATAAGATATTATTTAGTAACCCATTACCACACTAGAGGGTGGAAATATAGCGCTGATCGCTTTGACATTTTCCATGAGATTCCAGTTGTGGTCAAGGACAGCGCCTATAATTTTCGGTGATGATTATACCCTACACAACTATGTTGTCAGGGTATTATAGCTTTGTGCAGTAACGCCGCGAAATATTGGTCCTGGACCCACCTTTAAGTATATCGATCGTCATATCTCAACTCGCGGAGTCGATCTAGACATGTGTGTCCGTCCGTCTGTCCATTATAATTTGTAAACACGATACAGGCCACAGTTATAGACCAATTTTCACGAAATTTTGCATGTAGGATGGGTTCTGGCCAATGGAGACTCCTATTACCTATTATTACCTATTGGTAAAGACCGACTTTTTGTCGGTTTTTCCGGTTGCTCCACAGGTCGCAATTATGGCCCAAACATTGCAAATCTTTACATGGAGAAGGGGATTGGGTCAAAGATAAAGCATGCCTGTTTTGATAAAGATCGGTTAATATTTAGCGGGTCGAATGGACCCAGACTTTTGTGTGAAAAATGACAAAATTTTTTTTATGGCGTACATATTAATTCCCGAAGGACTTAGACCCGAGACGTTGATAGTTTATCCAAGAGGAGTGGTCGACCTTTAAGTTGATACCAATTATATGGTCTTATGTACTCAGATGTGGGAGTTACAGGTGCTTACGTATTCCTATATTATTTAGTAACACATTACCACACTATAGGGCGAAAATATAGTGCGGATCGCTTTAAAATTTTCTATGAGGATGCAGGAATGGTCAAGGACAGCGCCTATAATTTTCGGTGATTATCAGATTCGGTGATGATCAGAAAACATCGTGAAATATTTTCCATGCTCAGAATATAGAACCACAGAAAGTTAGATATTCGTGGAAGTTCTGTTCCGTTCACTGTTCCACTGTTCCGCTCACTGGTTAAATAATAATTTTGGGATGAAGTGGACCGAAGACTTATTTTTTTGTGTTTTTTTTTTCGAGTTGATCTTTAGGCCACAATTATAAGCCGAACATCACAACACAACTCACGGAAAAGGGAAACTGGATAAGTGCTTAGAAGGGCTGTACCGAATATTAGTAATATTCGGAATATATATCAGTGTAAGGAGGAGGTGCTGTTGACCTCTAATTGGACAAAAGGATGCAAATTTCACGAAATATTGCCAAGGCTCAGAATAAACATTGACAGAAAGTTAGAGTTCGTGGTAGTTGTGTAGGGTATCGCATGGTCGGTCCCGTACGCCTATACTGCTCCGCTCAGTGGTTTAAATTTTTTTTTTCAAACATCCACAAAGGTGATATTTCTTAAAAGACCATTTCCTTGAAATTAAAAAAAGCGGCGAAACCTATTAAACGTTAAATCTTTTGTCCTCGGAATATCCTTCCTTTCACTCCCGAGCATGTTGTTACCACTTGGCATGTTTTTGTGTCCGTTGACAATATCAGATATTCAATAATACCCTCATCATTCGGTTTTAAGTTGTTGTAATTAATCAATTTAATGAATACATTCTGTTGAAACCCTTGTTGAAAACTGAAGAACACAAAACTACAAAGGACATGACAGAGAGATTATAATTAATTAATTAATTTCATTTTTATTGAACTTCCTTTGTGGGATTTTCAAGTTTGAAGACAGGCACATTATTGGAAATTTAAAATAAAAAAATCCACAACTTGTGAAGGTCTGGAAAAATATTTTCGGTGAGATGTAATGGGTGCAGGGAGTGGGTGCACTTCCGGAATTGTTTCGGGTTGGCCCGGTTGCGAGGTTACAGCGAAAGGGATTGCCTCGTGCTGCGAAAGCGCAATCCCCAGCGAGTCTACGTCGTAGTCTTCTTCGTCGGTGAACAGAACTCCACCGCAGTCTCCTCAACAGCAACTGAGTATGCAGCACTTAATACCGCAAGTTGTTGTTCCCAACCCTGACAGTGCATTGTTTCTGCAATTTAATTGCAACGGTCTTCGAGGAAAAATAGATGAGATAGTGGACTTCATGAATCTCTCCATACCTTGTATGTGCTAGCGTGTGGCAAAAGTTTTTTTTTAAAAATCCATGCCTTTTAATAATGCTTGAAAAAAACATTTTTAACATTTTTTAAATCCATGTCATGCCAAAAAATTCCTGTTTGGATGATTGAAAAAATATTTTGAAAAAGTCCACACCTACACAGATCTTCTGGAGTAAAGTGAGTAGATTTGGCTGGTCAATTGAATAAGTACAGTGTGGTATGAGGGCCCGTACCACATGCTGGGCAGAAATACTGCACCTGTTCATCAATCCGTGCCCAATACGAATTGAGACGACTGCAACATCCTGGACGTAACTGGGCCAAAACTACTCTGGTTTGTCTGGGCAGCTGACGTTCTTCAGCTGCTTTGGGTGGGGGGTGAGCTCCGAGGACGGCATTCACTCTGTACCCGTTCAGCGTTGCATCAGTATGAATGCCATTCAGACCTGCTCGATAGGCAACTTGATCTAGGGGCTCGCTTTTGTAACGTTGGACCTCTCTCTCTGGATCATGCAGATCCTTCCTGACACGCCTGGGTGGGGGAATCCTATCCACCATATGATGGTTGGGATGATTGTCCCTGAAACACCCGAGCAGGTACTGCAACGAAAGCATATTGCTATGCTGACGTAAGAGAAGGATCTTCGTCTCCTCATGAAGGTGGTCCACTGGTGTCATGAGGAGGCACCCTGTCATAGTCCTCAGAGCGGCGTTCTGACAGGTCTGAATACTTCTCCATTGCGTATCACTGGAGTTCACAGACTACACTACACTTCGCAGACTATCGCTTTGTAAGAGGTCAACAAGGTTTCCTTATATGCGCCCCAAGTGCTGCCGGCAAGCGACTTGAGGATCTTATTTCTACGTTTCAACTTATCGCAGATAGCTGTGGTATGCGCGGACGATTTAAACATGCTGTCGAATGTGACCCCGAGTATTTTGGAGTAATTGGTGGTCGGAATTGTATGCCCCTCGACCGGCACATTCAACTGCATTCTCATCTCCGCAGTCCATGTGGCCAATGTGGCTGACGACTTCGAGGCGGATATTTTCATATTCCTCGCTTTGATGAAGGCGATATAGACGGTTATGTAATCTACTTATATGTGTGGAAATGTAGTACAACGCTGTTGCTGTACTGTGTTGCTTACGGAATCCATGTTGATGATCCGCAACTGGATAGCTTTCTCTAATACTGGGGAGGAGTAAAGCCTCAAGGATCTTCGCTACTGGCGACAAAAGTGAAATCGGCCTGTAAGATTCACCTTTGTTGGCATCCTTGCACGGCTTCAGTAGCGGGACCACCCTGCCCATTGTCCAGGCTTCGGGTACGACGTGGGTGGCTATGAGGACGTTGCTTAAGTACTCGACTCCTGGCTTGTCCTGCTGCTTCAGTATACACATAGATATTCCGTCAGGGCCCAACGTTTTAGATGGCTTCGCGTTACGGATAACACATACAACATCACCCATCGTAAGCTGTGGTGGTACCTCCTCGGCTGGGAGAGATCTTATACGACGAAGTACTCTTCTCTTCGCCCTGTCGCTCTCGGCATGCTCGAAAAACTGTCGATTAAAATAACTTGCGCATCTCTTCGGATCAGTCACAGTTTTGTCGTTAAATGTGACTGAGGTCCTTCTTACCAGGGTTCGAGAGCGTGCCCACAGCGACTTAACCGTTGCTCCGCGTCTAAAGTGTTGACCTCCAACGTAAGTTCCCTGAAATAAATAACTTGCGCATCTCTTCGGATCAGTCACAGTTTCGTCGTTAAATGTGACTGAGGTTCTTCTACCCAAGGGTTCGAGAGCGACTTAACCGTTGCTCCGCGACTAATGTGCTGACCTCCAACGTAAGTTCCCTGACCCTCGGATCTGCTGGATTTGATTGACGGAGATCATCACGTTCCTTTGCTAGACCAACTGCTTCTGCTGGGAAATTAGGACTCATTTCGGATATTCGGACCAGCAGGTATAAATCTAGCAGCTGCAGCAGTGATGATACCTCGGGATTTCCTTTCTGCTACCCGTACATCAGACGGAATGGAAAGTTATCTGAAGCGCTGGTTGGTGAACTCTCTGAATACTTGCCAGTTGGCTTTCCTATGGTTAAGGAAAGTGCGGTGTTCAGAGATGACAAAATAGGGCGGTCGGCTAATGGAGACGATTATGGGCAGGTGGTTCTAGCCAAGAGAAATGACGGGCTGCCATTACCTAGGACGGAATGCCACAACTCATGGTGGACATTGAAACCAAATTCTACGCCAGCGGGTTCTACGATACCGGATTGACCCGATTCATCTCGTCTAGCGGCTGTTCTCCTATGGTCATTACCTAGGACGGAATTCCACAACTCATGGTAGGCATTGAAATCCAATCCCATGGCAGCGAGTTCTACGATACCGGATTGACCCGATTCATCTCGACCAGCGGCTGCCAACCCAGTTATATATGTTTGTATTGTTTTTCTGTTTTGGGAGCAACATATCCCGGAAAGCTTGCTCCGGATTCTTTTGGTCCGTGCCGGGATCGAACAAAACCCCGGACCGTGGTTCTGTTCGGTTTGCCGGAACATCATTTACCACAGGTCAGTGACGGTGAGATGTAATGGGTGCAGGGAGTGGGTGCACTTCAGGAATAGTTCCGGGTTGGCCCGGTTGCGAGATTACAGCGAAAGGGATTGCCTCGTGCTGCGAAAGCGCAATCCACAGCGAGTCTACGTCGTAGTCTTCTTCGTCGGAGAACGGAACTCCACCGCAGTCTCCTCAACAGCAACCAAGTATGCAGCACTTAACACCGCATGTTGTTGTTCTCACCCCTGACAGTGCATTTTTTCTGCAATTTAATTGCAACGGTCTTCGAGGAAAAATAGATGAAATAGTGGACTTCATGAATCTCTCCATACCTTGTATGTGCTAGGGCCTTAAAAAATATTTTTAAAAAAATCTACGCCTGTATAGGACTCTGAAAAAATATTTTTAAAAAAATCTACGCCTGTATAGGACTCTGAAAAAATATTTTTTAAAAAATCTACGCCTGTATAGGACTCTGAAAAAATATTTTTAAAAAAATCTACGTCTGTATAGAACTCTGAAAAAATATTTTTAAAAAACTCTTCGCCTGTATAAAACTCTGAAAAAATATTTTTAAAAAAATCTACGCCTGTATAGGACTCTGAAAAAATATTTTTAAAAAAATCTACGCCTGTATAGGACTCTGAAAAAATATTTTTAAAAAAATCTACGCCTGTATAGGACTCTGAAAAAATATTTTTAAAAAAATCTACGCCTGTATAGGACTCTGAAAAAATATTTTTAAAAAAAATCTACGCCTGTATAGGACTCTGAAAAAATATTTGTAGAAAATCCACGCCTGTGCAAGGACCTTAAAAATCTTTTTATAAAATCCAAACCTCTGTTAGGACCTTTAACATATTTCCAAAAAAAATTAAAAAAAAATCCTTCATTCACCCACTGTTCCGAATAATCCATTAAGCATACTGCTAGACCTATTTCAATCATCCGTGGATGTTATCCTTTGGAGAATTCTTACAAAGTGTGTGTTGTTGTTTTTTTTATTTTTGTATCCTGACTGCCAGCTTGTTTAAGATTTTATTTTTACGGAATATATTTTTGTTGTTGTCGTTTGTTGCCCATCGCATCGCAGTCGCCATCAACGTGTTGCATCCTTAGCTCACGTATTGCCGTGAGCAATTTAATTTAATTTTCTAAAGACGTTGCCAGCTTCTGCTCTACACCACTGCTCAAATTGCAATTACCGATGATTTTCCTGTGTTCTATGGTTGGTAGGTAGTTGTTTAAGAAGCAGTCATCGTCGTTGTTGGTATTGTTGTTATTGTTGTTGTCGTGAATTTTCTTAATAGCTTTAGTTTATTGTGCATTTTCCTAGTATAGAGCTTCATCATCGTCATCTACTTACCGCTGTCGTCTCCTTCTCTTCTCTTTTCTTTTCCTTTCTTTTGATTTGCTTTAGGAGGTGTTTTCCTTTAATGTCACCATAAATCTTGATGTCACATTAACACACTATACCTATGCAGCCCTTGGATCCGCCAAGTGAAAGGAGCAGGAACTACTAATAACAGCAACAGCACCGTAACACCAGCATAGCATAGCTTACCTTGATGCCATCGCTTCCTTCTTCAGGTGAGTCAATGAATTATAGCGAAAAATCCCATGCCCCATTCCCCACCACCACTACTTCCACCCATTTTTTTCTTTGTATATCGATGCACAAATTATATTTTAATTGGAATACAGTTGGGGGGAGGGTTAGGGTTAGGTTGAGCAGGTCTGTGGGAGCGTGAAATGTATACACGATGCCAAGTACCTGCCAGAAGTGAATTGTTTTCCAATGTATTTCGATAAATTACTGTGGAGAATTTAAACAATTTTTATTGATTAAGATATTCGCTTGCTGCCAATCTCCATTCAGGTGAAAGCTCCCGGGTGAGAAGTCATTGATTTCCCCATGGCATAAATACGTGAAGTGAGCTGCTGATGTTGTTGTGTTATTTATTATCTGTATATATGCAAACAAAAAATAAATAAATATTTATTAGGCTAAACGAAGATAAATTGATTTTATTTTGAAGGAAGAGGGGATCTATTTCTTTAATATTTTCAAAAAAAAAAAAAAAAATCCACGCCTTCTGTAGAGACTTTGAAAAAATGTTTTTAAAAAATCCACTCCACTATCAAAATCTGAACCGATTTCAACAAACCTTATCACGCATAATTTTTTTTTCAATAGCATTTGCTATGCAAAATTTTACTCAATCAGACAAATATTGGGAGTTTGTGAATGAAACAAAAAAATCGGACGAAACTATATACAGAAGCTATATCTAAATCTGAACCGATAAAAAAAAAAAAAAAAATTCGCAGACATCACTCTGGATCTAATGCAATACTCTGTGCAAAATGTTGTCCCATTCGGACAAATATTGGGAGTTTGGTGTATCATTCACATAAAATCGGACGAAACTATATATGGGAGTGTATCACCGATTTTAACAAAACTTCACATAAAATCAAAATTTTGTGACGAACAGATATTGGGAGTTTGGTGAATCATTAACATAAAATCGGACGAAACTATATATGGGAGCTATATCTAAATCTGAACCGATGAAAAAAAACTGCGCAGACATTAAACTGGACCTAAATCAGTACTCTGTACAAAATTTTGTTCCAATAGAACAAATATTAGGAGTTTGGTGAATCATTCACATAAAATCGGACGACTATATATGTGGTAGCTATATCTAAATCTAAACCGATTTCAACAAAACTCCGCACACATAAGCATGGACCTGATTCAGTGCGCTGTGCAAAATTTTGTCCCAATCGAACAGATATTGGGAGTTTGGTGAATCATTCACATAAAATCGGACGACTATATATATGGGAGCTATATCTAAATCAGCACCGATTCCAACAAAACTTCGCATACATTAGTCTGGACCTAATTCAGTACTCCGTGCAAAATTTTGTCCCAATCGGACAAATATTGCGAGTTTGGTGCATCATTCACATAAAATCGGACGAAACTGAATATGGAAGCTATATCTAAATCTGATCCGATTTTTTACAAAACTTCGCAGACATCAGTCTAGACCTAATTCAGTACTGTGTGCAAAATTTTGTCCCAATCGGACAAATATTGGGAGTTTGGTGGATCATTCACATAAAATCGGACGAAACTATATATGGGAGCTATATCTAAATCTGAACCGATTTCAACAAAACTTCGCATACATTAGTCTGGACCTAATTCAGTACTCTGTGCAAAATGTTGTGCAAATGGAAAGATATATAGAGACTTTAGTACACCAATAACCTTAAATCGGACAAAAATATATATGGGAGCTATATCTAAATCTGAACCGATTTTCACAAAACTTAACACACACCATTCTAGACCTAATTCATTACGCTGTGCCAAATTTCGTGCAAATAGAAAGATATATAGGAACTTTGGAACACCATTAACCTTAAATCGGACAAAAATATATATGGGAGCTATATCTAAATCTGAACCGATTTTCACAAAACTTAACACACATCATTCTAGACCTAATTCATTACGCTGTGCCAAATTTCGTGCAAATCGAAAGATATATAGGAACATTGGAACACCATTAACCTTAAATCGGACAAAAATATATATGGGAGCTATATCTAAATCTGAACCGATTTTCACAAAACTTAACACACATCATTCTAGACTTAATTCATTACGCTGTACCAAAATTCGTGCAAATCGAAAGATATATAGGGACCGTATACATTAAATCGGACGAAAATATATATGGAAGCTATATCTAAATCTGAACCGATTTTTCCCAATTTCAAAAGGGTTCGTCCTTGGGCCAAATAAGTGACCTATGCCAAATTTCATCAAATTCGGATTATAAATGCGACCTGTACGTTGTTTACAATTTAACATCGAAAGACATTGGGACGGACATGCGTAAATCGACTCAGAAAATGATTCTATGCATATTCTCAAAAGGAACCATGGGTCTATCTCGATTCCTTTTGCCTGTTACAAACATATGCACAAAGACATAATATTTTCCACAGTGTGGTGTATAAAAAGGGTATATTATATATTTTATTCATCCTGGCCTTGATCGGACAAAAAAAATTGAGCGCATGAAAAATCGCCATTGAGGCAGGGATTTAAATTTTTTTTTTTAAAAGATCCACTCAATTTTTAGGTTGAGACCTTGAAAAATATATTTAAAAACCAGTGAGCGCAGCAGTTTAGTCGGACGGGGCCAACCATACGATACCCTACACAACTACCTGGGAAATCTAACTTTCTACAGATTTTTATTCCGAGCCTGGGCAATATTTCGTGATAGTTGCACCCTCTTGACCGACTTGAGGTCAACAAATATTACTAATATTCAGTACAGCCCTTCTAATTGCATTTCCATATTCCCTTCACCGTGAGTTCTGTGGTGATGTTCGGCTTATAATTGTAGCTTATAGGTCGATTCGAAAAAATTAAAAAAAATGTAAGTTTTCGGTCCACTTCATTCCAAAATTATTATCTGATCATCAGCGAAAATTATATTCATTGTCCTTGACCATACCTGGATCCTCATGTAAAATTTCAAAGCGATCAGCGCTACATTTTCGCCCTCTAATGTGGTAATGGGTTACTAAATAATATCTGAATACGTAAGCACCTGTAAATATTTACGTGTAACTCCCACATCCGAGTACATACGACAACATAATTGGTTACCAATTTAAGGGTTAACTACTGCTCTTGGATATACTATCAACTTATCGGATCTATGTCCTTCACGAGTAAATATATACGCCCCAGAATAAAAATTTTGTAATTTTGTCACACAAAAGTCAGGATCCATTTGATCCGCTAAATATTGAGCAATCTTTATAAAAACAGGCATGCTTATTCTTTAGCCCGATCCCGTTCTCCATGTGGCCCGATGTTCGGGCCATAATTTCTCGGGTCTATGTCCTTCAGGAGTAAATATATACGCTATAGAATACAAATTTTGTAATTTTCCATGCAAAAGTCAGGGTCCATTTGAACCGCTAAATATTGAGCGATCTTTATAAAAACAGGCATGGTTATTCTTTAGCCCGATCCCGTTCTCCATGTGGCCCATTTGACCCGCTAAATATTGAGCGATCTTTATAAAAACAGGCATGCTTATTCTTTAGCCCGATCCCGTTCTCCATGTGGCCCGATGTTCGGGCCATAATTTCGGCCTCTAGAGCGAAATAAGTATTTGGTCCATTTCATCCCTTAAACATCAACCGATCCTTACCGGTCTTCATTGGCCAGATCCCATCCTACATGCACAATTTCGTGAAGATTGGTCCATATCTGTGGCCTGTATCGTGTTTACAAATTGTAATGGACAGACGGACGGACGGACACACATGTCTAGATCGATTCAGCTAGTCGAGATATGACGATCGGTATACTTAAAGGTGGACCAATATTTCGCGGCATTACAAACTCTTAGAGCTGCACAAAGCTATAATACCCTGACAGCATAGTTGTGTAGGGTATAAAAAATCCACACCTTCTGTAGAGACCTTGAAAAAAATGTTTTTTAAAAATCCACGCCTGCATTAGGTCCTTTTGAAAATATATATTTTTTTTCGAATAGAGGCAGGTATTATTTAAATTATTTTTCAAAGACGTCATTGAGGCAGGGATTTTTAAAATATTTTTTTTAAAGACCCACTCTTAGCTTAGATTTTTCGGTTGAGACCTTGAAAAATATATTTCAAAAACACTCTGTGCTTTCTACTGTATCGTGCCTGTATCGTGTTTACAAATTATAATGGACAGACGGACGAACGGACATGTCTAGATCGACTCAGCTAGCCGAGATATGACGATCGGTGTACCTAAAGGTGGGCCTAGGACCAATATTTCGCGGCGTTACAAACTCTTAGAGCTGCATAAAGCTAAAATATCCTGCCAACATAGTTGTGTAGGGTATAAAAATCCACACCTTCTGTAGAGACCTTGAAAAAAAATATTTTCAAAAGGACCTAATGTCCTATTTTTTTCGGATAGAGGCAGGTATCATTTGAATTATTTTGTAATGACGTCATTGAGGCAGGGATTTTTAAAATATTTTTTTTTTTAGACCCACTCTTAGCTTAGATTTTTCGGTTGAGACCTTGAAAAATATATTTAAAAAAATACTCTGTACTTTAAGGTGCTGCAGAAAATATTTTGTTTTAAACAAAAATAGACTTTGGCAGCTGATTACTTTTCTTAGATCAGACACACACACATACACCCATACCCTTTCCCCATCATAATTTTCCAAAAATAATTGCTTATAATTGCAACATTTCTTCCAATTCTTGCCTCATTACGTCGATGAAGAAGAAGTAGAACCACAACAACAAACATTGCCAACAACCACAACAACGATATTTACCAAATGCAATCGTCTCGTCATTTGAGACATCGTAAAGGTCGCTTTTAACTTTACTGCTCCAGCACACAGCTTAGAATGCCCACACACCCCCATACACACTGCCGCACACCGAGCCACTTTAACGCTATATAACTTTAGCCCGAATCCTTGATCCTTTGTTGCTATAACAACAACAACAACAAAATGAGCATATGTTTTAGAGAAAACTACCGGAAGCAGGCAAGCACTGTCACTCTGTTGCAACAGTGTGTGTGGCACTTGCTTCGAGTGGTTGCACTAAACAAATAATTGTAGCTTCTAAGCGGAACTGAGGTGGATGCCATTAAAGCCTGAAGGAGAGGCGAACACAAACTATAGTCCACAGTTGAAAGTTTTTATGTACACACACACACACACACTCAAATATAGTTAAATTTCTCGGCTTAGTTAATTGCTTAATGAACGTGTAAAAGGATTTTCATTTGGAAATTTCTTCGAAAAGGATTTTCTTTAAATAATTCTTTTAAATTTGTGCCATGATTCGCCAAAATTTTATTTCAAGAAAATTGTGAATTAGTACAATAGGTTTTCAAACATAAAATATAATCAGTAAGGAAAGTAGTAAAGTCGGACTGGGCCGACTATATGATACCCATCACCACTTTGGGTATTTTGTACATATGTATCATTACAATTGCATGTCACTGTTCCCTCAAAGCAGCTCAAGGCTCATGTCTTTCTGCAACCTATGATAAATTGAATTTCATTCGGGCAGATATGGAGTCGTATCGAAATTGAAAGATATATCGAAATCGAAATATATATAAGAACTTTGGTACACCATTTACCTTAAATCGGACGAAAATATATATGGGCGCTATATCTAAATCTAAACCGATTTTCGCGAAACTTAGCACACCTCATTCTAGGCTTAATTCAGTACGCTGTACCAAATTTAGTGCAAATCGAAATATATATAGGGACTTCGGAGCACCATTTACCTTAAATCGGACGAAAATATATATGGGAGCTATATCTAAATCTGAACCGATTTTCACGAAACTTAGCACACATCATTCTAGGTTTATTTCTGTACACTGTGCCAAATTTCATGCAAATCGAAAGATATATAGGGACTTCGGAGCACCATTTACCTTAAATCGGACGAAACTATATATGGGAGCTATATCTGAATCTGACCCGATTTTCACAAAACTTTGCACATATCATTCTAGGCTTTATTCAGTACGCTGTACCAAATTTAGTGCAAATCGAAAGGTATTTAGGTCCTTTGGTGTACCATTTATGTTAAATTGGAAGAATATATATATAGGAGCTATATCTAAATCTGAACCGATTTTCACGAAACTTAGCACACATCTTTCTAGGTATAATTCTGTACACTGTGCCAAATTTCATGCAAATCGAAAGATATATAGGGACTTTGGAGCACCATTTACCTTAAATCGGACGAAAATATATATGGGAGCTATATCTAAATTTGAACCGATTTTCACGAAACTTTGCACATATCATTCTAGGCTTAATTATGTACACTGAACCAAATTCAGTGTAAATCGAAGTTTATATAGGGACTTTGGTGCATCATTTTCCTTAAATCGGACGAAAATATATATGGGAGCTATATCTAAATCTGAACCGATTTTCACGAAACTTTACACATATCATTCTAGGCTTAATTTAGTACGCTGTGCCAAATTTCGTGCAAATCGAAAGATGTGTACGGACTTTGGTGCACCATTTACCTAAAATCGGACGAAATTATATATGGGAGCTATATCTAAATCTGAACCGATTTTCACGAAACTTTGCACATATCATTCTAGGCTAAATTCAGTACCCTGCGCCAAATTTCATGCAAATCGAAAGATATATAGGGACTTCGGAGCACCATTTACCTTAAATCGGACGAAAATATATATGGGAGCTATATCTAAATCTGAACCGAAACTTGGCACATATCATTCTAGGCTTAATTCAGTACCCTGTGCCAAATTTCATGGAAATCGAAAAATATATAGGGACTTTGGTGCACCATTTACCTTAAATCGGACGAAAATATATATGGGAGATATATCTGAATCTTAACCGATTTTCACGAAACTTTGCACACATCATTCTAAGCTTAATTCAGTACGCTGTGCCAAATTTCGTGCAAATCGAAATATATATAGAATCTTTAGTGCATCATTTACCTTAAATCGGACGAAAATATATATGGGAGCTATATCTAAATCTGTTCAGTATGATGATTTCATGCAAATCGAAAGATATATAGGGTCTTTGGTGCACCATTTACCTTAAATCGGACGAAAATATATATGGGAGCTATATCTAAATCTGAACCGATTTTGTAAAAATCCAAGCCTATTAATGGTTCTTAATAGTATTTTTTTTTTTGTTTAATTAAAATAATTTTTTTTTAAGTTTTCAAAAAATCATGACCTTTTATTAACTCCAATAATAATTTCATTTTTTATAAATTGTTTCCAAAATTCTATTTTTTCCAATCGAATTTCTTTCTTGGTTGTGTTGTTGTTATTTTTCTATTTGCTCCAGTTGTTGACTTCTCTGCTGCTCCTCCTCCCCTTCATGCAAGGTTGCTGCATAAATTTCTATTGTAATTTGCTCAAACCCCCTCGAGACGTTGTGGAGGCTCCAATGTTACAAGAGGGAGGGAGGCGGTGATGTTACAGTTGTTTACTTGTAGTGATGATATGAATGATAGGCTGGCAGGATATGATGCGAAGTGTAGAGGGGTGCCGCGTGTGCAATCAGTGGGGCATGGGCAATAATTGGTGCATGGGCAATAACTGGAGCTGGAGCAATGTACGAGTGTGAGACCAGCGGTGCATGATAACCAATGCCTAGATGGAGACCTCGTTTCGATTTGGCTGCTTCAGCGTCATTGTTGTCGACAGGAGCTGCATGGCATACCACCACACATACCGCCACAAGTAACAGCATCTGGAATTAGAGGAGAGCAGAAGAGAGAGGGTTGAATGGAAATGCAACAATGGAAGCTTTGCCGCAATTAATTGTAGTGGTTGTATTGTCTTGTTAAATGAACTAGTTAGCTAAATAGGAAGCATGCGACGGCTTGCTCTTTTGTTTTCTTCTGCAGAAGGATATAGGGATGTCGAATAAAGAGAATAAAGATATAATTCTCATTCACATTGTTATATGAAATGTTTAAATAAGTTGAAGATAACTTAGATCCTGTCTTCGTTATGGGTGCTCTTAAAACATTCAAAAATATTAAATTAAAAAAATAAGTAATCCTATTTCCTTGTAATTTTCTCATTAACTGAAAAATGTTTTAATGAATGGCCAAGCCATTACCCAGTCTCCCACCACTTAACCTAACTAACAATGATGATGATTGCCGAAGCAATTCCTATTACAAATGGTCATTCATTACACAATTTGACATGTTTCTCGGAAGTCGTCTTGTCATAAATATGAAGGAAGGGGTGGGGGGTGGCGAATTAAAACAAAAGGAATTCTGAGAAAATTTTCTTAGAACAATATTCGGAAAATTATTACGAAATACCATGCCTAGCTTTCGTTATAATGATTGTGCTTCATAGGGAGAGGCGGGCACGATGGAGGAATGCTACTTACTCAGATTAATGATTGTAATTGGATTCGTAGGCAGTAATTGCATTGTTGACCTTTTTTCAGAACACACCACAGAAACATGGATATTTTTAAGATAATAAAAAACTAATTTTTAAAGAATATTTAGAGACCTACACAGAAGGCGTAGATATTTTAAATGTAGTTTTGGGACCTACACAAGGTGTAGATTTTTTTTGAGAAACCTACAGAAGGCGTAGATTTTTTAAATAATTTTTTTCAGGACTATATTTTTAAAATAATTTTTTTCTGGAACCAATAGAGGGCGCAGATTAAAAAAAAAAATTTCCAGAACCTAAAGTGGGCGTAGATTTTTTAAATATTATTTTTCCGGGACCTACAGAAGGTGTAGATATTTTAAATGTAGTTTTGGGACCTACACAAGGTGTAGATTTTCTTTTGAGAAACCTACAGAAGGCGTAGATTTTTTAAATATTTTTTTTTCAGGACTATATTTTTAAAATAAGTTTGTCTAGAACCAACAGAGGGCGCAGATTTTTTAAATAATTTTTTTCAGGACTAAATTTTTAAAATATTTTTTTTCTGGAACCAACAGAGGGCGCAGATTTTTTAAATAATTTTTTTCAGGACTAAATTTTTAAAATAATTTTTTTCTGGAACCATTAGAGGGCGCAGATTAAAAACAAAAAATTTTTCCAGAACCTAAAGTGGGCGTAGATTTTTTAAATATTATTTTTCCGGGACCTACAGAAGGTGTAGATTTTTTAAATAACTTTTTTCTGTGACCTACGCAAGGCGTAATTTTTTCAATAATTTTTTCTGGGTCCTAAAGAAGGCGTAAATTTTTTCAATAATTTTTTTCTGGGACCTAAAGAAGGAAGAGGATATTTATACCCTACATAACTATGTTGTCAGGGTATTATAGATTTGTGCAGCCCCAAAAGTTTGTAACGCCGCGAAATATTGGTCCTAGATCCACCATTAAGTATACCGATCGTCATATCTCGACTAACTGAGTCGATCTAGACGTGTGTGTCCGTCCGTATGTCCATTATAATTTGTAAACACGATACAGACCACAGACCAATCTACACGAAATTTTGCATGTAGGATGGGGTCTGGCCAATGCATGTAAGATGGGGTCTGGCCAATAAAGACCCCTATTTTGGTAAAGATCGGTTACTATTTAGGGAATGAAATGGACCAAATACTAAATTTTTGTCGGTTTTTCTGGTCGCTCCAGAGGCCGCAATAATGACCCGAACATCGTGAAATTTTACGTGGATAAGGGAATCGGGCCAAACAATAAGCATTGATGAAGTTCGGTCAATATTTAGAGGGTCAAATGGACCCTGACTTTTGTGTGAAGAAGGACATAGACCCGAGAATTTGATATTATATCCAAGAGGATTAGTTGACCTTTCAATTAATACCAATTATATTGTCGTATGTGCTCGGATGTGGGAGTTAAACCTAAATATTTACAGCTATCTCCGTATTCGTATATTATTTAGTAACCCATTATCACTCTAGAGAGCGGAACTATAGCGCTGATCGCCTTGAAATGTTCCATGAGGTTCTAGTTCTGGTCAAGGACAACGCCTATAATTTTCGGTGATGACCAGTAATTAGAAGGGCTGTACTGAATATTGGTAATATTCGGAAAATATGTCAGTGTAATGCAGAGGTGCTTTTGACCTCTAATCGAGCAAGAGGATGCAACTATCACGAAATATTACCCAGGCTCGGAATAAAAATCCGCAGAAAGATAGAGTTCTGTGGTAGTTGTGTAGGGTATCGTATGGTCGGCCCCGTCCGACTATACTGCCCCGCTCACTGGTTTAAATATGTTTTTTCTGTGACCTACAGAAGGCGTCGATTTTTAAAAAAATTGTTTTCTGCCATCTATAGAAAGCATAGATTTTTAAAATTTTTTTCGGGGAGCTACAGAATGTGTAGATTTTTAAAATAATTTTTTTAAGAAAATACAGAAGGCGTAGATTTTTAAAATAATTTTTTTTTTCTGAAAAAAAAAAAAACAGAAGGCGTAGATTTTTTAAATAATTTTTTTCAGGAAAATACAGAAGGCGTAGATTTTTTAAATATTTTTTTCAGGAAAATACAGAAGGCGTAGATTTTTAAAATATTTTTTTTTTCAGAAAAAAACAGAAGGCTTAGATTTTTAAAATATTTTTTTTTTTTTCAGGAACACACAGACAGAGGATATGTTTTTAATATTGTTTCAGGAACCTAGATTTTTTTCAGGATCCAAACTTTTGGGAATTTTTTAAACAACATTTTATTCAAACATTTTTTCTGAATTAGGACCCTTTAAGTAGCAGCACACAATGTTTTTTATTGCCGTCCAGTGTCAATGTTTTTTCGAAAAATCACCAAAATAATAATTCCTGCAGAGTTATCTACACCATAAACTTACGAAATATTTCATTTTTTTCTTTTTATATATTTTTGGCACGTTTTTTTAAATAAAAAAATTGGAAATTATTTTTTTTCCGTTTGTTGGCAATTCTACGCACTCTAACTCGATTTTGTTAGCGACCACCGACTAATCAGTTCTTTAGAAATTGCAACAATATTTATAGTAGAAAAATGTTGCCACTGCTACTGTGTGTGTGTGTGTTTGTGTTTGGGTGCGTGAGTGTGTCAATGCATAGAAATGTGCCACAAGTGGTGGTAAGATCGGTAACATGACTTGAGTGAGGCAGACAGCATGCCCGGCTTGGCTGGCTGGCTGCCTGCCTGACAATATAAGGCTAATGAAATACAGAAAAACAAAAATCCGCAGTTATCAAATCTTCTAATTGGCCAAAAAAATAGTGTAGCTGGGTGTAGCTAGCTTGGCAGCAGACAGATGTGGATTGGAACAATCGGTATATGTATGTAGCAGTACAATTAAAATATGGCATATATTGGAGATTGCTGCATCGAAGTTCCCTGAAAAATATTATTTTAAAAATCCGCGCATATTGTAGGTCCTGAAAAATGTTATCTTAATAACCCATTGTAAGTCCCTGAAAAAAATATTATTTTAAAAATCCGCGCCTATTGTAGGTCCTATTGTACTGAATATTGAAAATATCTGTCAAACATCTCTGAAATGGCCACAAAAAACAATAACAAGTACATGGGTGTTTTCAATCAATCTCTACTCTACTCTTGAATTTATTTTCTTCAAATGTCCAAATTGAAGCCCACACTTGAAATCAAACCAATAAAAAAATTGAAAAAAAAAAAATATTTCGAAATGTGCGTAACATGTGCAACCATAATATGTTCCAAAAAAAAAAAAATTTTCAAATGGTACAGAATCAGGCCCCTTCATTATGGACTTGGTTGAGCACGAAATGAAATTGAACCAGTAAGGAAAGTTCAAAAGTCGGACGGGACCGACTATATGATACCCTTCACCACTTTGGGTACAATCTGAAATTTATGAAATGCCAATCATCGAGCAACATATATAAAAGATCTATATATAAATGGACGTATTTGGGCAACCGTGGCATCCACAATTCTATGCTGCAACACAGTGCGTTATCCAAAATTTATCTCGACACAAAATCTAATACAAAACTTGACATGCATCAATCTACATTAGTCTGTGCAAATTGTTGTCCAATTTCGACTAACATCGATAATATGGTGCACCATATACATAAAATCGGACGAAACTATATATGGGAGCTATATCTAAATCTGAACTGATTTCAACAAAACTTGGCATGTATTAATCTAGACCTGATTCAGTACTCTGTGCAAAATTTTGTCTCAATCGGACAAATATTGGCAGTATGGTGCACAATTTACATAAAATCGGACGAAGCTATATATGGGAGCTATATTCTAAATCTGAACCGATTTCAAAAAAAAAAACTTGGCGTTTATCAATCTAGACCTAATTCAGTACTCTCTGCAAAATTTTGTCTCAATCCGACAAATATTGGGAGTTTGGTGCACCATTTACCTAAAATCGGACGAAACTATATATGGGAGCTATATCTAAATCTGAACAGATTTCAACAAAACTTCGCATACATCAGTCTGGGCCTAAATCAATACTCTGTGCACAATTTTTTCTCAATCGGACAAATATTGGGAGTTTGGTGCACCATTTACCTAAAATCGAATAAAACTATATATGGGAGCTATATCCAAATCTGAACCGATTTCAACAAAACTTCGCATACATCAGTCTGGGCCTAAGTCAATACTCTGTGCAAAATTTTGTCTCAATCGGACAAATATTGGGAGTTTGGTGCACCATTTACCTAAAATCGGACGAAACTATATATGAGAGCTACATCTAAATCTGAACCGATTTCAACAAAACTTGGCGTGAATCAATCTAGACCTAATTTAGTACTCTGTGCAAAATTTTGTCTCAATCGGAGAAATATTGGGAGTTTGGTGCACCATTTACCTAAAATCGGGCGAAACTATATATGGGAGCTATATCTAAATCTGAACCGATTACAACGAAACTTCGCATTCATCAGTCTGGGCCTAAATCAGTACTCTGTGCAAAATGTTGTCTCAATCGAACAAATATTGACAGTATGGTGCTCCATTTACATAAAATCGGACGAAACTATATATGGGAGCTATATCTAAATCTGAACCGATTTCAACAAACCTTTGCATGTATTAATCTAGACCTAATTCTTCCACAAACTTCGCATATATCAGTCTGAGCCTAATCAATACTCTGTGCAAAATTTTGTCTCAATCGGACAAATATTGGGAGTTTGGTGCACCATTTACCTGAAATCGGACGAAACTAAATATGGAAGCTATATCTAAATCTGAACCGATTTAAACGAAACTTCGCATACATCAGTCTAGGCCTAAATCAATACTCTGTGCAAAATTTTGTCTCAATCGGACAAATATTGACAGTATGGTGCTCCATTTACATAAAATCGGACGAAACTATATATGGTAGCTATATCTAAATCTGAACCGATTTCAACAAAACTTGGCGTGTATTAATCTAGACCTAATTCAGTACGTTGTGCAAAATTTTGTCTCAATCGGACAAATATTGGGAGTTTGGTGCACCATTTACCTAAAATCGGACGAAACTGTATATGGGAGCTATATCTAAATCTGAACCGATTCCAAAAAAACTTGGCATGTATCAATCTAGACCTAATTCAGTACTCTGTGCAAAATTTTGTCTCAATCGGACAAATATTGACAGTATGGTGCTCCATTTACATAAAATCGGACGAAACTATATATGGTAGCTATATCTAAATCTGAACCGATTTCAACAAAACTTGGCGTGTATTAATCTAGACCTAATTCAGTACGTTGTGCAAAATTTTGTCTCAATCGGACAAATATTGGTAGTTTAGTGCACCATATACCTAAAATCGGACGAAACTATATTTGGGAGCTATATCCAAATCTGAACCGATTTCAACGAAACTTCGCATACATCAGTCTGGGTCTAAATCAATACTCTGTGCAAAATGTTGTCTCAATCGGACAAATATTGGGAGTTAAGTGCACCATTTACCTAAAATCGGACGAAACTATATATGGGAGCTATATCTAAATCTGAACCGATTTCAACCAAACTTGGCGTGTATTTAGACCTAATTCAGTACTCTGTGCAAAATTTTGTCTCAATCGGACAAATATTGGCAGTATGGTGCTCAATTTACATAAAATCGGACGAAGCTATATATGGGAGCTAAATTCTAAATCTGAACCGATTTCAAAAAAAAACTTGGCGTGTATCAATCTAGACCTGATTCAGTACTCTCTGCAAATTTTGTCTCAATCCGACAAATATTGGGAGTTTGGTGCACCATTTATCTAAAATCGGACGAAACCATATATGGTAGCTATATCTAAATCTGAACCGATTTCAACAAAACTTGGCGTGTATCAATCTAGACCTAATTCAGTACTCTGTGCAAAATTTTGTCTCAATCGGACAAATATTGGGAGTTTGGTGAACCATTTGCCTAAAATCGGACGAAACTATATATGGGAGCTATATCTAAATCTGAATCGATTTTCTCCAATTTCAATAGGGTTCGTCTTTGGGCCAAATAAGTGTCATGTGCCAAATTTCATCCGAATCGGATCATAAATGCAACATGTACTTTGTTCACAAAAATACATGGACGAACGGATGGCCATGCGTAAATCGACTCAGAAAATGATTCTATGCATATTTTCAAAAGGAACCATGGGTCTATCTCGATTCCTTTTGCCTGTTACAAACATATGCACAAAGACATAATACCTGTACCACAGTGTGGTAAAGGGTATAAAAATCGCAATTCCACAAAACATTTTCTATTTTAGAACCCTTCAATTTACATTGAAAAGCATGTCCTACTCCACTATAATTCTTTGTTCCGATACTGTTGTTTACATTGTGCGTCTTAAAACACCCGGCTGCACAAAAAAAAACAAAACTTTCAATCGTTCAACAAATCAAATTTGTTGACATGGCAATAAAATACAGGTTAGTGAATCGAAAAACCAATACTCATATGTGGTCCATGACTACTTCCATGGAAAACTGAACCCATATCAACGATGACGACAAATGGAGCCAATAAAACCACCAATTTGGGCACATTTAACTCAGGGTTGCTATTTAAATAATTCATTGGAACAACAACAACAACAATAGCAACAAAAAGCCAACATTGCATTTGACAGCAACAATAACACCAAAGAAATCCAATCGAAAAATAATCATAATTTCAATCACAATCGTCCAGCAGGCTATCGGGGAATGGCTGGCTGCCCGACAATGTCTAGTCATATGACAAACATCTAACGATTAGCCAACGTCACATGTCTGGGCTTTGGAAATCTTTTTTTTTTTTCTCGAAAAAGATATGCCAAGATAAATATGGGAACATGAAGAGATAATCGCTGCGAATGGACGATTAAGAAAAATATTCAAAAATACAGTGGTTGGCATACAAAAAATGCTTACTTAGCTGGCTTGTTACAGAACGGTTGTTCCAAGCGCGTCGGTCTTGTGCGCATCTCCTCCAATTTAAAAGACCACGTTCCAAGATGTTGTTTTCTACGTGGCCTTCCCCATTCTACGGGAACCATCAGTAGGCTCGTTTTTATATGCCTTTTGAGCTGGGGCATTCTCATACATTCGCACAACATGGCCTAGCCATTGTAGTCGCTGCAGCTCAATACGACTGAGTATACCGATGTCCGCGTATAAATTGTAAAGCTCGTGGTTCATTCGACGCCGATATTCACCGTCGACGCAGTTCGGCCCGTAGATCTTTCGGAGAATTTTTCATCTGCTTGCGCAAGTACCCATGCTTCAGATCCATATAACAGCACGGATAGTATCAGCGTCTTTTAAAGTGTGAGTTTGGTCTGGCGGAAGGTGGCCTTGTTTCTAAACTTCTTACATAGACCATAGTAGCATCTGTTGGCCATCACAATCCTTCTCCGAATTTCAAAACTGATGTCATTCGTTACCAAGGTATATAAAATCTTTAACTACCTCGAAGCTGTAGTTCTCAAGTTCCACAGTTGGTCCGAGTCTACTGGACGTCTTGCGCGTTGATACCATCATCTTGGTCTTCTCGCCTTTTACTGCCAAACCCACATTAGCAGACTCCTTCTCAATTTGTTCAAAGATGGCTGTTAACGCTTTCAATGTTCGACCCATTATGTCGATGTCATCGGCGTAGGCGAGTAACTGGTGTTGTTTGGTGTACAGAGTGCCATTTCTGTTCACTTTTGCCTCTGGTATTACCTATTCCAGCTGGATGTTAAAAAGATCACACTACAAACTGTCTCCTAGTCTAAATCCTCGTTTGGTATTGAAGGGCTCCGATAGATCCTCTCCGACTTTAAATGCTGATCTTGTGGTGGCGTAGGGGATGATAGATACCAAGCAACGGGTCTGATTTGCTTTAACATGGCGAAGTCCAGGCTTATCTTGGTCCCTCTTTCATCTCAATTGTGGACCCCCCCGCGGTGCCACCTGGGGAGCTATTCTCATCACCTGATGAAATAGTGAGCTAATATGTGGCGCGAGATCACCCATAAGAACTATAAAAAAATGGGTTGATGCGTCGGTTTAGTTGCCCACTCTCGGAAAACCCAACCTACTATGAAAAAGCTTTGCAGGAATGCCGAACGCAGACAATGCTTTAAACACCTCTGAGCGGAGAGGGCTGTCGAATGCGGCTTTATAGTTGGGGCAGAGTGAAAATCTGGTCAATGGTGGATTGGCCAGGTCTGAAGCCGCATTGGTATGGTCCAATGATGTCATTGACCATTGGCTTTAATCGTTCACACAGCACACTGGATAGCACTTTATATGCGATGGGAAGAAGGCTAATTCCTCTATAGTTAGCACATATCGTCTTGCCTTCTTTTTTGTGCACGGGACACAGGATTCTGAGGGTCCAATCATTGGGCATACATTCCTCTAGCCCAATTTTACTGATCAGTTGGTGCATGCTTCTGACCAAAATCTGATCTGTTATTATTTTTGAGGCGATTAATTGCTTTTATGACCTCATATTGCCTAGGTGGTATACACTATATACTGTCATCTCTTATTGGTTCTGGGGTATCTTCTTCACCGCCACTATTTGATACCAGAAGCTTTTCAAAATGCTCCTTCCAAATCCTCAACACGCTGTCTGTATCTGTCACCAGGTTTTCTTCTTCATCTCTACAGGAGGATGTGCCTGCACCAAAGCCTTCGGTTTGGTGTTTTACTCGTTGGTAAAATTTCCGGACTTCATTCTGACTCCTGTACATCTCGATTTGCTCACGTTTTTCTTGTTCTTTCTTCTTTTTTTCTGAAAACACGTTCCTTATCTCTCCTTTTCTCTCGATAATTCTCCATCACATTACATGTTGCTACTGTCTGCAGGGATGCCTTATACGCTGCGTTTTACGCATCAGTAGCATTACGGCACTCCTGGTCGTACCATGGGTTTCTTGGAGGTGGGTTTTTGGTACCCAAGTATTGCTTTTGCTGCAGTTTGTAGGAAGTGGGCAATTCTTTGCCATTGTGCTTCTATACTATTATCGGGACAAGAAGTGCTTTTGTCAAGCAGGTGGGTAAGTTGAGCGGAGTAAGCCTCGGCTACCTATTGTGTTTGCAGCTTTTTGACGTCGAGTTTCCGTGGAAACTATATCTAAATCTGAACCAATTTTCACGATACTTTGCACACATCATTCTAGATCTTATTCATTACGCTGTGCCAAATTTCGTTTACTTCGAATGATATATAGGGTCTTTGGTACGCAATTTACCTTAAATCGGACGAAGATATATATGAGATCCATATCTAAATCTGAACCGATTTTCACGAAACTTAACACACATCATTCTAGATCTTATTCATTACGCTGTGCCAAATTTCGTGCAAATCGAAAGATATATAGGGACTTTAGTGGACTATTTACCTAAAATCGGGTGAAACTATACATGGGAGCTATATCTACATCTGAACCGATTTTCACGAAACTTTGCACACATCAGTCTTGACTTAATTCAGTACGCTATGCCAAATTTTTGTGCAAATCGAAAGATATATAGGGTCTTTGGTACACAATTTACCTTAAATCGGACGAAGATATATATGGGAGCTATATCTAAAACTGAACCGATTTTCACGAAACTTAACACACATCATTCTAGACATTATATATTACACTGTGCCAAATTTCGTGCAAATCGAAAGATATATAGAGTCTTTAGTGGACTATTTACCTAAAATCGGGTGGAACTATACATGGGAGCTATATCTGAATCTGAACCAATTTTCACAATACTTTGCACACATCATTATAGACTTAATTCAATACGCTGTGCCAAATTTCGTGCAAATCGAAAGATATATAAGGTCTTTGGTACACAATTTACCTTAAATCGGACGAAGATATATATGCGAGCTATATCTAAATCCGAAACGATTTTCACGAAACTTTGCACACATCATTCTAGATCTTATTCATTACGCTGTGCCAAATTTCGTGCAAATCGAAAGATAAATAGAGTCTTTAGTGGACTATTTACCTAAAATCGGGTGAAACTATACATGGGAGCTATATCTAAATCTGAACCGATTTTCACGAAACTTTGCACACATCATTCTAGACTTAACTCAATACGCTTTGCCAAATTTCGTGCAAATCGAAAGATATATATGGACTTTGGTACACCATTTACCTTAAATCGGACGATAATATATATGGGAGCTATATCTAAATCTGAACCGATTTTCACGAAACTTAACACACATCATTCTAGATCTTATTCATTACGCTGTGCCAAATTTCGTGCAAATCGAAAGATATATAGGGACTTTGGTACACCATTGTGTTAGATCGCACCTTAGCAGCAACATTAAGACGAGGGCGAACATTGGCTGCTACAAATACACTGGAAGAATGCCTTCCGTCTATCACAACATGATCAATTTGATTTCTCGTTGCTTGATCAGGAGAAATCCAGGTGGCCTTGTGTATATCGAGATGCTTGAATCTGGTGCTGCTATCGACCATGTTTTTGCCGCCGCGAAGTCAATCAACCTCATGCCGTTGTCAGATGTTTTTTCATGAAGGCTGAATTTTCCGACGGTGGGCCAAAGATATTTTCCCTTCCGATTTTTCCATTAAAAACAGAATTTTAATCTCATGGCCAGGCAGCGGTCATATGCTGTTTCTAGGTGCTCATAAAATATGTCTTTGATCTGCTCATCTTTGTCTTCGGTCGGAGCATGGGCGCAAATAAGACTCATGTAGAAAAAGCATTTTTTAAAAACTCCACGCCTTTTGAATCTTTGAAAAACTACTTTAAAAATCCTTGCCTATATATTTTGAAGTCGAAAATCATTCTGACCACTGTATTTTGTTATTTATATTTAATCGCTATTAATAAATTACTGCCTCGAAGTAAATGCTTTGCAGATTTTATTTTGGCATTTGAATTATTGTTTCCTTTTGTCGGTAAATTTGGGTAAATATTTTTCATTCCATTTTGGTTTGGCAATTCAAATGTTATTATTTATTTTGTTTGTGCAAAATCGTGCATGTTTTCTTTGATTTCTCATGATGATAAGGTAAGGCATGTTTCAGTAATCGATGGATAGATATAAATAAATAGCAGATTTGATTTTTTTTTTCAATTTTCATGCCGAAACCATTAGGGGGGGGGGGGGGGGGGACACTACTTATGATAAATATGGAATTAGATGAACATGTTTCATTGTAGTCCAACCTGACCCCCTAACTAAGTTAGCTTAATTAGCATAATGACATGTTTTATTTTCAAATCCAAATCCAAATCAAAAAAAGCTTCCCCTCCTTCCAATTACAAATCATTTCCCTTCATGTTGAGCTAATATGTTGTATTCCCATTTCTAATTAGTAGCTATAAATTTGATTGAAACATTTTGTATTTTCCAAATGTAAATCATCATCATAGAGAACACATCCCCTCCTCTACCCTCTTTTTAAACGATTATGACCCAATACCATGCAACACCCTCAATCAAAATTTTTCCGATTAGTTTTACAGTTGATTGGCATAGCCAATCATCAATGCCTTCCTCGTTCGCAATGTTTTGAATACCATCGATACGTAAGCCAGTCACTCATCCGTCCTCCCAACCATTGATGGTTACCACACAGCCAGCTGGTCTTGTGACCATGCCAACCAGCCAGCCAGTCCGCTCGCAACGGACATCATCCATCTCTCGTCAATTGATGCAGAATTGTTGTTTACACTGTATTACGAATTGATTGGCAATATATGAGATTTGGAGCTATATATAGGAGGGCTAATAACAAATGGTTATTAGCAGGCAATTGACTGCTTCCATGTGTGGGTAGTCGAGTTATTAGAACAATGCCTTCCTTGGAATATTCTTAAGAGCCAAACATGGAATGGAAAATATAGAAATTTATAATGGAAAAATTTTAAATGAATATTTTTTATAAGAGATGTTAATTAAAAAAAACAGTAAGGAAAGTCGGACTACGCCGACTACTGAACTTAGCACACGCCATTCTAGACTTTAATCTGTACGCAAATCGAATGATTTTCAGAGACTTTGGTACACCATTTACATTAAATAGGACGAAGATATATATGGGAGCTATATCTAACTCTGAACCGATTTTCACGAAACTTAACACACATTATTCTAGACCTTATTCATTACGCTGTGCCAAATTTCGTGCAAATCGAAAGATATATAGGGTCTTTGATGCACCAATTACCTTAAATCGGATGAAACTATACACGGCACCTATATCTAAATCCGAATCGATTTTCACGAAGCTTGCACACATCATTCTTGACTTTATTCAGTACGCTATGTCAAATTTCGTGCAAATTGAAAGATATATAGGGACTTTGATGCAACAATTACCTTAAATCGGATGAAAATATACATGGGAGCTATATCTAAATCTGAACCGATTTTCACGAAACTTTGCACACGTCATTCTTGACCTTATTTATTACGCTGTGCCAAATTTCGTGCAAATCGAAAGATATATAGGGTCTTTGGTACACAATTTACCTTAAATCGGACGAAGATATATATGGGAGCTATATCTAAATCAGAACCGATTTTTACGAAACTTAACACACATCATTGTAGACCTTATTCATTACGCTGTGCCAAATTTCGTGAAAATCGAAAGACATACATGATCTTTGGTGCACCAATTACCTTAAATCGGATGAAAATATATATGGGAGCTATATCTAAATCTGAACCGATTTTTCAAAATTTCAATAGGGTTCGTCCTTGGGCCCAACAAATGAGTTGTGCCAAATTTCATCCAATTCGGATTATAAATGCGACCTGTACTTTGTTTACAATTTAACATGGACAGACATACGGACGGACGGAAGGACATGCATAAATTGGCACAGAAAGTGATTCTATACATATTCTCAAAAGGAACCATGGGTCCATCTCGATTATTTTTGCCTGTTACAAACATATGCACAAAGACATAATACCCTGTACCACAGTGTGGTGAAGGGTATAAAAAATTTAAGGCCTATAGAAGGGCCTTACATTTTTTTCCGGGCGTGGATTTTTAAAGAACATTTTTTCAGGGACCTACGCAAGGCGTGGATTTTAATTTTTTAAAATTTTTTCACAGGCGTGGACAGGACAGGCGTGGATTTTTTATCACATGCGTGGTTTTTTAAAGAATATTTTTTCAGGGACAGGACAGGCGTGGATTTTGTAGGACACGAGTGTTATTTAAAGAATATTTTTTCAGGGACAGAACAGGCGTGTTGTTTTAAAGAATATTTTTTCAGGGACAGGACAGGACAGGCGTGGTTTTTTAAAGAATATTTTTTCAGGGACAGGCGTGGTTTTTTAAAGAATATTTTTTCAGGGACAGGACAGGCGTGGATGTTGTAGGACAGGCGTGGTTTTTTAAAGAATATTTTTTCAGGGACAGGACAGGCGTGGATGTTGTAGGACAGGCGTGGTTTTTTAAAGAATATTTTTTCAGGGACAGGACAGGCGTGGTTTTTTAAAGAATATTTTTTCAGGGACAGGACAGGCGTGGTTTTTTAAAGAATTGGTTTTTTAAAGAATATTTTTTCAGGGACCGGACAGGCGTGGTTGTTTATTTTTTTCAGGGACAGGACAGGCGTCAGGGACAGGACAGGCGTGGATGTTGTAGGACAGGCGTGGTTTTTTAAAGAATATTTTTTCAGGGACAGGACAGGCGTGGTTTTTTAAAGAATATTTTTTCAGGGACAGGACAGGCGTGGATGTTGTAGGACAGGCGTGGATGTTGTAGGACAGGCGTGGTTTTTTAAAGAATATTTTTTCAGGGACAGGACAGGCGTGGTTTTTTAAAGAATATTTTTTCAGGGACAGGACAGGCGTGGATGTTGTAGGACAGGCGTGGTTTTTTAAAGAATATTTTTTCAGGGACAGGACAGGCGTGGATGTTGTAGGACAGGCGTGGTTTTTTTTTAAAGACTATTTTTTAAGGGACAGGACAGGCGTGGGAATACAGGGACAGGGACAGGCGTGGATTTTTTCAGGGACAGGACAGGCGTTATTTTTTCAGGGACAGGACAGGCGTGGATGTTGTAGGACAGGCGTGGTTTTTTAAAGAATATTTTTTGTAGGACAGGCGTGGATGTTGTAGGACAGGCGTGGATGTTGTAGGACAGGCGTGGATGTTGTAGGACAGGCGTGGTTTTTTAAAGAATATTTTTTCAGGGACAGGACAGGCGTGGTTTTTTAAAGAATATTTTTTCAGGGACAGGACAGGCGTGGTTTTTTAAAGAATATTTTTTCAGGGACAGGACAGGCGTGGTTTTTTAAAGAATATTTTTTCAGGGACAGGACAGGCGTGGTTTTTTAGGGACAGGACAGGCGTGGTGAGTTTTTTAAAGAATATTTTTTCAGGGACAGGACAGGCGTGGATGTTGTAGGACAGGCGTGGTTTTTTAAAGAATATTTTTTCAGGGACAGGACAGGCGTGGATGTTGTAGGACAGGCGTGGTTTTTTAAAGAATATTTTTTCAGGGACAGGACAGGCGTGGATGTTGTAGGACAGGCGTGGTTTTTTAAAGAATATTTTTTCAGGGACAGGACAGGCGTGGTTTTTTAAAGAAAATTTTTTCAGGGACAGGACAGGCGTGGTTTTTTAAAGAATATTTTTTCAGGGACAGGAGGCGTGGATGTTGTAGGACAGGCGTGGTTTTTTAAAGAATATTTTTTCAGGGACAGGACAGGCGTGGATGTTGTAGGACAGGCGTGGTTTTTT